>NC_081535.1:3539991-3729991 GCF_030273125.1 Centropristis striata
TGGGGAGATTGTGGAGAAAAAGGGGAAATGGAATGATTGATTGATTGAGAATTTATTTGAGCACAAAATAAAAGATGAACATTTAAAAAAACGGTAACGCTTTATAATAAGGTTCTTAACCCTTTATTAGGCAAAGAACTATATTTGGTAACTTCAGGTAATATTTCGAGGAAAAAGTTGCAAATTTACCAGATTAAAGTGGCAAATCTACAAGAAAAAAAGTCGCAGATTTACGAGAAACAACTTTTTGCAAATTCCAAATTTCAACCCTAGAGAATATTGGAGGATATTACATACAGACAGAAGGTGTAAAAAGAAAACATACGAAAATAATATTTTGAGAAAAAAGTTGACAAGATTAAAGCGGCAAATCTACGAGAAAAAAATGTGTAGATTTATGAGATTTAAAGTGGTGAATCTGGGAGAAAAAAGTAGCTTTTTCCCACTTTTTTCTTGTAAATCTGCAACTTTTTTCTTGTAGATTTGCCACTTTAATCTGGTAAATTTGCAACTTTTTTCTCGAAATATTACCTGAAGTTACCAAATATAGTTCTTTGCCTGATAAAGGGTGAATAATCATTAATTAACAAGTAATAAGGCATTGTTCTCGCTTTAGATCCGGTAGTTGCAAAAAGCATAGTTAACTTATAGTTAACTTATAATAGATGAGCAATAAAGTATATTTTATTATCAATAAGCAAACAAAATAAGATTAATAAAGGCATGGCAAAGTCATAATGGGTGGGTCATGGGTGTTTGTAATGCCATTATTAACACTTATATAAGCTTATAAACACACAATAATGTTAATAAGCATCTTGTAAGGACTTACAAGGGCCTTATTACTTGTTAATTAATGGTTATTACAAGGACCTTAATATAAAGCGTTACCACAACAATAAATACAAGACAACACAAAATGAAACAACAACAAGACAACACTTATTTGTGTTCAAAAGGAGTCAAAGCTTATTAAATCCCTTCTCCCTATGTTAATTTACTATATTCAGTTATATAACAACAATAATATTTATATATATGTATGTATAACACATAGTAGGGTTGTCAAAAGTATCGATACTCAAAAAAGTATCGATACTAAAACGTTGTATCCGGATACAATACTCATTCTCAAAAGTATCGAGTATCTGAAGCTTGTTATCATAGTTGCAGTTTCTTTTTGCACAACTGTTTTTATTATAAATATTTAACCTGTGGTTCTGTTCATTTCTATATGTTTGTTCATATGTTTATATGCATTTTTCTTGTTAATAAAAATATTTCTGTTAAATTTTGGGGTCTATGTTTTTATCCTTGTGGTTTCGAAAATGGTATCGAGTATCGAGTGTTTTCCTGAGCATCTGTATCGAGTTGAAAATTTTAGTATCGTGACAACCCTAACACATAGTAATGTAGTTTATAAACTTGGTATTACCATTATTAACATACATAACTTGTTATTAACTTACAAAACACATAAGTACACATACACCCATGTAGTAATAATACATTTAAAAAATAAAATGTCAACAATAAATTAATGGAAAAGAGGAAAATAAGCACGTGAGAGGATGAAGATTTAGGAGATTTGAGGAAAGAGGAAAGGGATTGTAGGGAAGAGGAACAGATAAATAAATAATAGAAGGAATGTAAATGTAAAGGTGATGGGAGTGATAAACAAGTAGCGATGGGGACAAGAAAGGGTTGGTGAAGGGCAAAGAGATAGAGGAAACACATTAGACGATGGAATGGAGGGTAGATTGCGAGAAAAGGGGAAATAAGATGGAGAAAAAGGCAAAATAAGGACAATGGAAAGGAGGACAGGGAGGCCCCGGGAAGGAGAAACAGATGTAGTGGAGCGGATAAGGGAAGAAAAAAAAGAAAAAGAAAGAAAGACAGAAAGGTTATAAATCCAACAGTAGAATTACTTTCAATTCTAAAATTCAATTTGTTCCTAAAGAACAAACACAGTCTGCTGGATATAATGGATTTCAGCCTCCACTTACCTGCTCCCATGAATATCATTATTCACATCATAAGAAATACACTACATCTATTTTTATGTGGATTCTATTTGGGTTTTAAACAACAGCTAAGAACCTGGAGGAAGGAACTCATGCGGGACCTGGGTACTGTACTTTACACCTAATTTAATTCACACTTGTGTTTTGCAATTCATGAGTTCATCATTTGATTGATGAGGTCTGGACAGATCAATGGGTCAGAGCGTGGTGATGCTGTGTGATTTCCACCTGGACCAGAGATGATAAAAGTGTGTTCTGGTGGTGGTGTCAGCTTCTGTGGTAAAAAATCATCCACTCAGTGGCTCCATGCTCAAAGATTCACTAGAATGAGAAGCTTGATTATGCTTCGTTTTGTATTCAAATTTCACTACAAATCATTTTTTAAAAAGATGTTCACAAGGCCTCCACTTGCCACCCAAGCTTAACAGTTTTGGAGTGAGTCAAAGTATTTTAGAAACAATGTATAAGAGCCTGGTGGAAAGTATTTTATCATGTAATATGATCATGTGGTACGGAAACCTGAATATTAACCCATTTAGGCCTAAAACGCCTGTGAAAAATGCCTGTAAAACCTCTGACTTTAAAATAATTTAATAATTTAAGAGCTGATATCTAGACATTTAACATGGTTTTATTGATAATAACCAAAATCATTATCAATAAAACCATGAAAAATGTCTAGATATCAGCACTTAAATTAAACTCGTATGAGCTATTTTTGTTGTTATCATTATATTTGTCCAAACAAATGTACCTTTAGTTGCATCAGGCATTAAAATGAACAAGAAATTGAAGAAAACAAGGGTGGTTGAATCATTTTTTCCATGACTGTATTTTTGGTCATTTTGTGTCTTTTTTTTTGTTGTCATTTTTACATCTACAGTCATGGAAACATTCTTGATAATAACCAAAATCTTTCCCAAGAAAACCATGTAAAATATCTAGATATCAGCTCTTAAATTAAACTATTATCATGTACAAAAATGCCGAAAGTGAAGTAGTTACCAGGGTCACTTGATTGGCGCGTTAAAACGTTAAAACAAAAATAGCTCATGAAGGTTTAATTTAAGAGCTGATATCTAGACATTTTCCATGGTTTTCTTGATAATGATTTTGGTTATTATCAATAAAACCATGTTAAATATCTAGATATCAGCTCTTAAATTAAACTCTTATCAGCTATTTTTGTTGTTACCATTATATTTGTCCAAACAAATTAACCTTTAGTTGACCCAGTAATTAAAATGAACAAGAAATTGAAGAAAACAATGGTTCTAACAATTTTTTCCATGACTTTACGCTTTGTTTAGCTGAACATTTTTCCCTTCCCCTTCAAAAAACTAAGTACATTTACGCAAGTACTGTACTTAAGTACAATCTTGAGGTACTCCACTACATTTTGAGGCAAATATTGTCATTTTTACTCCACTACATTTAGCTGCAGGCAACTATAGTTTGCATTCTGAAAGAGACTGAGTGGTTTGGGTAATGGGTAATGGGCTTTAAGTGGTGTTCTGAATTGACTACCTTCAGAAGAGAACAATATATCCTTTGAACGCACCTTACAGGTGAAATTACATGTATTAGCTCATCAGTGACAAGGCTTTTATTCTCTATGTTGCTGCTGAACAGTTACTTTATGTTTTCAAATTGATTTCCTTCCTACCAGGCTGCATCTGGTTTCACTTTATTCCAGTTTGTTAAATCACCTCCGAGTGCCTCTAAACGTGGCTGAGATAGCTGATCCACATTGACAAATCCATCACATTTATTTATATATTGCCACAGTTAATGTTATCTTCGAGCAAGCAGGGACGTCTCCCTGGTTAATCTCCTTGATGACTGTTTTATCAGAGGATCAACTGTGACAAATGATAAAGGTAGCAACTTGTGATTATGTGAAGTTTTGGTTTAGCAGCTGACTATCAAACCTCAATTTTGGGATGCAGAATGTGATGATTTGCTGAGCAATCATTACGCGTGTATATTCAATTGAAAATGTTAAAAAAAATAAAAAAAAACAGGCGGCAAGCTCCTGGTCTGAGCAGCGAGGCAAACCAGGAAGTGTCTTAAGCTGCATTCTACCGAAAATTCCAGCAGGGGCCGCTAAGATTGGCTGCAAAAACATTTCAGTCCATTCATTTCAATGCAAAATGATAAAACTTTAGATTTAGAAGTGTTAGATAATTCATCTTGTTTTAAGAGTTAATTTCTTATTTTAATCGTTCAACATGCTTATTTCTAGATTTAATAAAAAACAGAAAAAATGAGACAGAAAAGCAGAAAAAATGAGACAGAAAAGCTGAAAAATAGTCAGAAAAACAGAATAAAGAATTGTCAGAAAAACAAAAAAAAAATAGTCAGAAAAACAGAAAAAAATAGTCAGAAAAACATAAAAAAAATAGTCAGAAAAACAGGAAAAATTTGTCCTTAAAATAAGAAATGAACTCTTAAAACAAGACAGATTAAAGAGTGACCTGACAATTATTTGTTTCTTACCAAGATAAAAAAAACTTTCGATTTAGAAATGATAGATAATTTATCTTATTATAAGCATTCAACATGCTTATTTCTAGATTTAATAATCTTAATTTAATAAATCTTGTCAAGGTAAATTATCTGTCCATGCAGCAAGATCATTTCCCTCAGATTTACTGTTTTATCAGTTTTTTAGACTAAACACCTTTTTTGCAGTGTTGAGTTTAAATGTAATTACTGAGTATGTGTCCATTGTCAGGAATAAATGGACACAATAGTTGACAGTAATGTAAAACATGGATGATTTGTAGGTTATTTACTAAAACAGGCAATTCCAAAGAATGGGTTTACAGGCTCCTTTATGATGAGACCAGTTCAAACCTACAGTCCTCTACACACACACACACACACACACACACACACAGTGTGTGTTGCACCTACAGGATTATAGGAAGCAGAAGATCAGAGCAGGTACATTTCAAAGCTGACACAGTCATCCTGGTAATACTGAGCTGCCAGATCTACTTCAGTCTACCCAACATACCAGTCACACACACAATCAATCTGTCACACACACACACACACACACACACACACACACACACACACACACATTCTTGTACTTCTATCTTTGTGAGGGCCCTCATTGTAACAGTGAATTCCCTTGCAAGGTTATAATAGTTGTGAATTTTTTTTTTTTTTTCAAATTCAGTTAGTTTTTTTTTGTTTTAGTTTAGTTTTTATTAGCTTTAGTTTTTATGTAATGTGGTATTTGTTGGGTGGGAGATTAAAAGAGGTCACAGTAAATTTTGCCTTTATTTCCTTTGTCTTATCCATCTTTATAATGTATGAAAAAAGTTGACAAAGAGGAAAACGAAGGACATTTTCACTATAATTTTAGTTAGTTTTGTAACCACACAATACAGTTTCAGTTAATTATCATTATCATGTAACCTTTAACCCTAAAACAAAGTCTGAAATCTAAAAAAAGCCTTTAAAGAAGAGAGGACCGGCCGAAATGTCCTCACTTTGCAAAAATGTCCTCACTCTGTTGGTTAAAAACATGTTATGGTCCTCACTATGTATGAAGTACAAGAACACACACACATACAGACACACACACACACACACACACACACATCCTTGTATTTCTATCTTTGTGAGGACCCTCGTTGGAATAATGAATTCCCTAGCCCCTTAACCTAACCTTCACTATAACAACTAAATGCCCAACCCTAACCCTAACATAAACCTAATTGTAACCTTAACCCTAAAACAAAGTCTGAACTGTCAAAAAAGCCTTTAAAAAAGTGAGGACCAGTCGAAATGTCCTCACTTCTCAAAAATGTCCTCACTCTTTTGGTTAAAAACGTGTCCCGGTCCTCACTATGTACGAAGTACAAGAACAGACACACACACACAAACACACAGTCACACAGATTCTTGTACTTCTATCTTTGTGAGGACCCTCGTTGTA
Source organism: Centropristis striata (assembly GCF_030273125.1). Lineage (NCBI taxonomy): Eukaryota > Metazoa > Chordata > Actinopteri > Perciformes > Serranidae > Centropristis > Centropristis striata. The sequence goes on from NC_081535.1 coordinate 3,545,971, forward strand.
ATAGTGAATTCCCTAGCCTCTTACCCTAACCCTAAATGTCCAACCCTAACCTGAACATAAACCTAATGTAACCGTAACCCTAAAACAAAGTCTGAACTCTCAAACAAGCCTTAAAAGAAGTTAGGACGTGCCGAAATGTCCTCACTCTTTTGGTTAAAAATGTGTCCCGGTCCTCACTATGTAGGAAATACAGGAACACACATACTCAGAACTCCACTTAAAAGGCCCTCAGCACCTGCGTTTAATTGCCTTTACAACTTTTCCACAAGCTTCGCACTAAAAGTCCATTAGATTAATCTATTGGTTAATTTCATTTATCCCATTAATCACTCTACCCAATGGGCATGCAAATAAGGTAATCTTTATTCATCTACTTATTGCATAAACACGGATGGATTATCGCTGCAACAAAAGCAGCAACAAAAGCAATACTATGTGTTTTATTAGAGTTTCAGAAGTCCTGTTTCAGGGGGAAATAAATGCTAATGTAGTCCACAGGGCATCAGGCTCTCACCTCCTCTCATCCCCCGGAGGATTGGAGGATTTATTCTCAGCTGCAGCACTTCTGCTCTGTGATCACCACCAATCTGTAACCCCCTCTTTGTTCCTCGTCTAAATAAACAGGCAGAAATTTGCCAGGAAGTGTGGCTGCCTGCTCTCTTACATAAATACAGAGATGTGCTGCTTTCCACGCACTGGGAAATCCCAGCAAAATGACCACAAATAGATGGAAAAACGATTGAAAAAGACACAAAATGACCAAAAATAGATGAAAAAATTATCAAAATAGAAACAAATTGACCAACAATAGATGTAAAAATTATCAAAAGAGACACAAAATGACCAAATTAGACGAAAAAAATATAAAAAAAAGACACAAAATGACCAAAAAAAGACAAAATTATCGAAATATAAACAAATTGACCAACAATAGATGTAAAAATGATCAAAAAGACACAAAATGACCAAAAATAGATGGAAAAATTATCAAAAAAGACACAAAATGACCAAAAATAGATGGAAAAAAGACTTTAAAAAATGACACAAAACGAGCAAAATAGATGAAAAAAATATCAAAAAAAGACACAAAATGACTCAAAAATGACACAAAATTATCGAAATATAAACAAATTGACCAAAAATAGATGGAATAATTATCAAAAAAGACACAAAATGACCAAAAATAGATGGAAAAATTATCAAAAATGACACAAAAATCACCAAAAATTGATGTAAAAATGATCAAAAATGACACAAAATGACCAAAAATAGATGGAAAAAATGATCACAAAAGACACAAAATCACCCAAAATAGATGGAATAATTATCAAAAGACACAAAATGACCAAAAATAGATGGAAAAATTATCAAAAAAAGACACAAAATGACCAAAAAAAGACACAATTATGGAAATATAAACAAATTGACCAACAATAGATGTAAAAATGATCAAAAAAGACACAAAATGACAAAAAATAGATGGAAAAATTATCATAAAAGACACAAAATGACCCAAAAAAGACACAAAATTATCGAAATAGAAACAAATTGACCAACAATAGATGTAAAAATGATCAAAAAAGACCAAAAATGACCTAAAATAGATGTAAAAGTGATTTAAAAAAAACACAAAATGTTCCTCATGTAAATAAACAGGGTTAAATTTGCCAGGAAGTGTGTCTGCCTGCTCTCTTACATAAATAGAGATGTGCTGCTTTCGACGCAGTGGGAAATCCCAGCTTTGTTGTCACTGTTCTCGCTTTCATCACTCTTCTCTTTTCAGAAATGTGTGTTTTTTTTCCTGTGACTTCCCCAGCCAAAATACATCTGCTGTGAATTTTTATGTGAAGAAACTTGCAAGCTTTGCTTTATGGTAAAACTGCAGGGAGTGGCAGAATCAGGAGCCAGTGGACGGATCAAATAAACTAGTAATGACTCGGTATTGATCTTTTCTTGATTGGATGATTCATTGTGGGGAATGTGTGAAAACTGATTAAAATTGGTTTCTGGTATTGTTTTTTAAAAAGGATTACAGAGGTTTGCTTCAATAAACATATATACAGGCATGGGAAGAAAAATATTAGACCACCCTTGTTTTCTAAAGGTACATTTGTTTGGACAAATATAATGATAACAACATAGTAATATATAATATAATAATAGCTGATAAGAGTATAATTTAAGAGCTGATATCTAGACATTTTATATGGTTTTCTTGGGAAAGATTTTGGTTATTATCAAGAATGTTTCCATGACTGTAGATGTAAAAAATGATCAAAAAAGACACAAATTGACCAAAAATAGATGGAAAAATGATCTAAAAGACTAAAAATGGATATAAAAATTATCAAAAAAGACACAAAATTACCAAAATAGATGAAAAAAATATCAAAAAAGACAAAAAATGACCCAAAAAAGACACAAAATTATCGAAATTGAAACAAATTGACCAACAATAGATGTAAAAATGATCAAAAAAGACACAAAATGACCAAAAATACAGTCATTGAAAATATAATGATAACAACAAAAATGGCTCATAAGAGTTTAATTCAAGAGCTGATATCTAGACATTTTACATGGTTTTCTTAATAATGATTTTGGTTATTATCAATAAAACCATGGAAAATGTCTTGATATCAGCTCTTAAATTAAACATTTATCAGCTATTTTTGTTGTTATCATTATATTCGTCCAAACAAATGTACCTTTAGTTGCACCAGACAAAATAAATGTTGATTTTGCAAAATAATCGTGCAAATGTTGCAAATCTTCAGGGTCTCACTACTTATTGTTCATTTCACAGCGATAAACCCCTGCGGCCCCAACCTTTACCTCCATGTAGACCCACTCACAGCTCTTATTTCATCCTGCTGGCCTCCTTATGTCACTGCCAGCTTTATTTATGACGGGACAATGAGAATTATCACTGATTCTCCTTACTCAGCAAAGCCATATCAGCCATCTTTTATCCCTGATAGATTCTGAGGACATAATTACTCCAACATCCTAATCAGTGTTATCTATCAATTAATTCACCAGCATCTAATTGAAAAGAAAATCCCAGGCTGACTACGTATACCTCTGTACACAAGTGTTTTTTTTATATATTTCTCAGTAAAAATATGCATTTAAAAAACACATTCTGACTTATTACTACCACCCTTCAATCACAGAGCCCTCTGTCCTTTAACCCTCTGTCACATTGGGGCGTTTTATTTTGTGTTCTGGTCTTGTTATTTCCTGTTTTATTTTGAAATAGTAACTCCTCTCTCGTTTCAGGTCACTTGCCCTCCCCCGTGTGTCATCTGTCTGATTGTCTCCCCTAATCACTGATTATTCACCTGGTGCTCCCTTCCCTCCATGTGTTCCAATGAACCTGGTCTCACAGAAATCCGTGAAATAGCCACGGATTTCGCTTAACTCAAAATCTGTGGAATAGCCACGGAATCACTCAAATTTCGGTGAAACTGACACGGATTTGGCTACAATGCAAGTTAATGACAGTCATATCCCGTGGCTATTCCATGGATATTTGTTCCTATTGGTTTGTTCCAAGTCACGTGACTTTTAAGGTCCCGGCGGTCAGAACAAAAAACATGGCGGACAGTTCTCTCATTTTTAGTGAAAAAATCAATATTTTGACTTAGTTTCTGCATAAAAATGGATTTTGATCACATTTCTAGCGAGAAATATGTTTTATTTTCTAAATATTTACTCAGTGAATGTACATAATCACTTTGTATGTTGGAATAGCCACGGGATATGACTGTCATTAACTTGCATTGTAGCGAAATCCGTGTCAGTTTCATGGAAATTTGAGTGATTCCGTGGCTATTCCACGGATTTTGAGTTAAGCGAATCCGTGGCTATTTCACGGATTCCTGTGAGACCATGTTGGTTCCAATAGTCTGTGTTTCCCTTATCTTGGTCCAGTGTGTTTGACCCCGTCACCATATCTGCCTTTTTCTTTGTAATTTTATAGCGTAGCGCTAGGTTTTAGTTTCATAGTTTTTCTAGTCAGCCGTTTTGTTTTTCCTCCTTTAGAAGTGATTTTGTGTTCGTTTTTATTTCCCCCCTTTAGTCATTTTCCAGCTTCATCATAGTGTTTTGTAGAATCCTTTATTTTCCCTATCAGGTTTGGTCCCTCCCTTTTGGAGCGCTTTTTGTTTGTTGGAGTTTTTATTTGTTAATTTTCCCCTTGTTAGTTGCTGTTAGTATACTCGTTTCTTAGATTAGGCCCTATTAGTTTAGTTTATTAAAGTAGATAGGCTTCCAGTACTTTTCCTTCTTTGGAGCGTTTTGTCTTTATTATTATGTCGGCTCAGCTTCAGGAGTTTTGTTGCCACTTTGTTTTCACTCTGAGAGGATTATTCTCGCTGCCTTTTTGAATAAAGAGATTTTAAGTAAACCTGCTCTACATCTGAGTCCTGTCTTGAGCCCGGCCTGACACCCTCCTGTTGTGTTCGTTTCTCAGGAAGAGCAATAATATTCATGGGTCAACTTGACCCAGGGTATATTAAATTATCCAAAAGTGTCAGAAATCTAAAAAACATAAACACAATAAACATTGTTTTTATTCCATCCTTAACTCCATTACTAACCATTTCAATCAATATTTAGTGCAATAGTGTTCTTTACCTCTCACAGACCATGGTTCAATGAGGATAATTCACTCATTTTTCATTAAAAATTCATGTTAAAACTTTTTTTATGTACATTGAAAAGACCTACATATGAAATACAATAGTTTTACATGACATTGATATGTGAAATTAACCATTTTCATTTATAAGTTGATTACACTTAGTAAGTAAAGCAGAAGAAGTTTAATCCCCCCAAAAAATACTTTTTACTGATTTTTATTTTATTTTTAAACTTTGAAATGGGTCAATGTTAGATGTTTTGAAATAAATACAAGTACAATTACAATTAAAACACTGCAAAAAAGGTGTTTAGTCTAAAAACCAGATAGAAACAGTAAATCTGAGGGAAATGATCTTGCTGCATGGACAGATAATTTACCTTCACAAGATTTCTTAAATTAAGATTATTAAATCTAGAAATAAGCATGTTGAACACTTAAAATAAGAAATTAACTGTTAAAACCAGATAAATTAAAGCTGCCAGCAGTGATGAAATGGCCCGAGCAGAGTGACCTGATGATTATTTGTTTCTTACCAAGATAAAAAAAAAACCTTTAGATTTAGAAGCGTTAGATAATTTATCTTAAACTCACTGTTAGCATGTGATAACTAACATCTACACACCCCGAAACATAGAGGTTGGACACAAAGATTGAAGAAATGTGTCATGTTTAAGTTGCTGCATGCCAAATAGAAGTTTCCATCAATACCTCATTGTCTGTCGGAGGTTGTTTTCCATTTTCATCATTGCTGCTGTTGTAAGAATCAATCCAGACTATTTTGGTTTGTCACTGATTCGATGCTCACGATGTAAAGTGCTAATTATGATAGTTGACGTTGACAAATTCTGCTTAGTGACACTCAATATGACCCAATTGTGAGACAGTGTTGGTAACTGTGATGAAGTTGTTCCAAAGCTAATGACTCATTTTTGTGCATTTAGTGAAACAGTTTGCTTCCTTCTGTCCTGATGAAAACATGTCCACACTGCCACATTGTATGAAGCAGTTACACTGAGCTATTTTTGTTGTTATCATTATATTTATCCAAACAAATGTACATTTAGTTGTACCAGGCATTAAAATGAACAATTGGAAGAAAACAAGGATGATCTAATATTTTTTTTCCATGATTGTAGTTTTGCTTTGCTGCATTCAGACAAAATCATATTAAGAAATGCTCTTCATGACCCATTAGTGATGCTGGTAGGCTAGTTTAGATTTATTAGGCTGTTTTATCTTCATTTTAAGGCTGAAAATAAGGTCTATGGCTCCATTCTGATATTTTTTCTCTTTTTTTTTGGCCAACAGTGGCTCTTTTGTTAGTAAAGGTTGCCGACCCCTAACATAAATCACAAAAATGTGGACATAGCCACCATGAAGTTATTTATCGGTTTGTGCACTATGGTTTGAAGCCTTAAGTTTGGCATTTAGGGGCGTCGCCATCTTGGTTTTTCTGAGCCGGAAGTTACCATAATAAGACAAGACAACTAGCTTGGTTAGCAAGGTGCCTCCATAATTCAAAATGAACAGCTAAGTCCTTAGGGCGTCTTTTAGGGCAACTGAATATGTCCATTCATGAACTGAAAACACACAGTGGGCTATGGTAGCGGCCATAAACTGAATATAAAGATGGCCGCCTGACAGCTTCCCATAAATTAAGCCATAACATCTTGATCCCCCTCCATGGGACATGGGCCAAATTAAAAACTCAAAGTGGACATAAAATACATTTATAAGTTTGGTTTTAACTTTTTATTTGAAGCTATAAAACAGGAGTGGCATGTCATGATGATGGCTCCAAATGAGGTCATCAATGCAAGGTGGCAGCCCCCGTATTCAGGATTTTTGGCTTCACTTTTGTACAGTGGGAGGAAGTGGAGATGTATTGTCAATTTTTTATGAAGTCCATAATTGTGACCTGTCAATCACAAGGTAGCCCCACCCTTCTACTTTAGCACAAGTTACCAAATGAACATCATGTTGTTTTGAAGAAGACTGAAACCAGCGATTGAGACCATAACCTGATGAGGAAAACGATTACTGAGGTACTTAAATCAAGTGAAAAGTAATGTAATTCTATCAAAAGCTGGCCAAATTAAAAACTCAAAGTGGACATAAAATGCATTTAAAAGTTTGGTTTTAATGTTTTATTTGAAGCTATAAAACAGGGGTGTCATGTCATGATGATGGCTCCAAATGAGGTCACCAATGCAAGATGGCAGCCACCATATTCAGGATATTTTGGCTTCACTTTTGTACAGTGGGAAGGAGTTGAGATGTACTTCTACTGTCTTCTACTTTAGCACAAGTTAAATTAGTACTTAAATCAAGTGAAAAATAATGTAATTTTATCATGCACTGTAAAAAATGTTTGTAGAAATTACAATAAAACACTGTCAAAAAGCATCAGAAATGGGGCTTGAAATAAAAAGTTGTATATCACCGTAATAGACACTTAATTACCGTAAATAAAGGAATAGTACACTAAAACTGTAAAAATATATATTTAAATGTATGTAAAATGAATGGATAAATACCATAATGTCACAAAGACACATTTACCCTTAAAATAACAGGATTATTCAGTCTAAATTACAATTTTTGCTGATATTGACATTAAAAGTGACAATAAGAAATCCACTCACTGTATCTTTTACGGTGAAATTCTGGCAACCACAGCTGGCGGTATTTTACCGTAAATTAAACATATATATATATATATATATATATTTTACAGTGTAAGCTTCTATAGAATTTGACTTGTTTGTTTGTCCTCACTGTCCATTTTTAAAACTCATCTTAAAACCTATTTTTATTCCTTGGCTTTTCACCACGCATGAAACTCTGCTCTTGTTTTAGTGTTTTTATGGTTTGTTTGTATTTTAATTGTTTTTTAAACTGTTTTTTTTTTAAAAGCAATGAAACTATTCATTTAGGTGTTTATTTCCCGTTTTATTTATTTTTATTGTTTCTTGTATGCTTGTTTATGTGCAGCACTTTGTTGCGGCTGTTTTTGTTTTTAAAGTGCTTTAAAAATAAAGTTGAGTTTTTGCAACCAGTGGAGTCGCCCCCTGCTGGCCATGAAAAAGAATGCAGGTTTAAGGCTTTTCTGCATTTCACTTTTCAGGCCCATAGGTTGCCTCATGGTTTTATTTATTTATTTTACATTGGAGGTATCTAACATGGTGTGTATCTCACAAACATCTATAAATTAAATTCCACATGTTCCACATATAGCTCTAATCTGTACATATGCCCTTTGAGTTAACAGGAATATCAGCAACACATTTTAATTTAAATGCAAAGAGCATACATTTGTACATAATTGGATTAAGTAGCAGCTGATATTTGCCTACATGCTTCAAGCTGTCTGTCTGTGAAGATGCTGTATCTTAATTTCCCACAGGCTCTAGTGTTGTAGACCAGCATGGGATAGATTTCCACTTCAAAACTAGGTCCTGCTATCAGAGACAACTGGTCTTTCCCACTGAGTTTCCTTTCCCCAGGAGTTTTTCTGTCCCTGGTCTTTTATATGCTAAATTCTAAACCCTTTGCTGCTTCCAAAGCCTCTCACCACCTACTCCCAACCCACCTAGTCCCTTTACCCTGAGGTCACTTCATATTTTGGTCCATAAGCTTCATATCCTCATGCAGCCTCATCATTTCGACAGTTATATAACATAATGTGGGCAGGATACAGTGTCAAAGGTGCTCTCTGGTTCATTATATTGTATACTTTTTTATTTATTTTTACCAGTGACCTATGTTTAACCCAAACTTTATGAGCAAAACATGAGGCAAAAGTCAGACAAATGAACACATAATGAGATCATCTCAAGTTTCCACGGTAACACTTTATATTAGGGAACACATATTCAACATTAATTAGTTGCTTATTAGCATGCAAATAAGTAACATATCGTCACACTGTTAAAATAATCACCTAACTCATTTTTGGTCAAAATTGGGGTTTTTTCTACCTAAATTATCTCCTCATTGCCACCTATGGTAAAATCACCTACATCCTCAGTTGATCAGATCATGTAATTTTACCTCTTTAAGATCATCACTTCTTTGACAATTTGCCACATTCATAGTTTCATTCATGTTTTATTGTTGACACTAATATTGGTAACACTTTACTCTAAGGCATGGGTCTAAAACTTGCGGCCCGCGGGCCAATTGTGGCCCTCGTGATGATATTTTGTGGCCCCCACCTTGATATGAAAGTTTAATGTGAGTTTTATATGAATGGCACTTTACCATGTTGTGTGTGGAAGGTCCCTTTAATTACTTTTTTTGGTAATTTTCTGTCTTTTTTTAATAATTGTGTGTCTTTTTTAATAATTTTGTGCCTTTTTTTAAATAATGTTGTGTCTTTTTTGGTAATTTTGTGTCTTTTTTAAATAACTTTGTGTCTTTGTTTGGTCATTTTGTTTCTTTTTAAAGTAATTTAGTCTTTTTTTCTGTTATTTTGTGTCTTTTGTTTAGTAATTTTGTGTCTTTCTTTGGTCATTTTGATACTGCCTCCAGCGGCCCCCAGGTAATTTGAGTTTGAGACCCCTGCTCTAAGGTGTCTACATAAGAGTGACATGAGTGTGTCATAAACATGACATGGGATGTGTCATGAACATTAATGACACTCTGAAGTAACATTAATGCTCACGATACTTGTCATGTCATGTTTCTGACAGGCTTGTGTGACTCTTGTGTAGACACCTTCAAAATAAAGTGCTACCATATCTTGCTTAAGTCACAAAGGAATGTTTTTAAAAAATTACCTAAGTCATTTATTTCTCTTAAGTTATATAATTTACACACAGTTATTTTTATTACTATGCCAATAGCCATCCTTTGTTACATCCTTTTTGAGTGAAATGATCAATAAATGTCATATGTTACACTTTTGGTGAAGTTTTTTCTGTTCAAAACTTGAAAAAATGAGTTATGTAATTATTTTAACAGGGTGACGATATTGGCTCTTATTTAGTCATTATTAAGTAATTAATGCCTTATTCAGCATGGCCTTATTATATAACAAGTAATCTGTTAAGTAAGAGTTTTCCCTCAATAACCTCAGAATTATTGCTTATTAGTAGTAAGTCAGGAAGTTGTTGTATATGAGTTATGATCTAAATATGCTTTACTTTGGATGGACTTTATAAGTCTGGAGAAGGTGTTTTTTCTATTTGCCGTTTCCATGATTTCGTTCACCGTTATGTAGAGATTATAAAGTCCATACAAAGTAAAGCATATTAAGATCATAACTCATATACAACAACTTCCTTACTTACTACTAATAAGCAATAATTCTGAGGTTATTGAGGGAAAACTCTTAGTTAATGTCTTACTGGTTGTATAATTAGGGCATGCAGAATAAGGAATTAATAACTACTTAATAATGACTCATTAAGAGCCAATATGTTACTTATTTGCATGCTAATAAGCAACTAATTAATGCTGAATATGTGTTCCCTAATATAAAGTGTTACCGTTTTCACAATTTGAAAACTGTGTTTGGGAGAAACTGCTGTCAGCCTTCTGTTGGGATTTGCTAGCAGAACTAGATTGAGTCAGAGGGGAGTTAAGCCATCTCTCCAAGTCACAGAGTTCTGCACAATCTGTTTGTTTGTCTGTCTATTGCCAAGCAAATGTCTCTGCCTATCCATCCATCCAACCAACCAACCAACCGTCTCTCCATCCATTCATCAATTAATCAGTCTTTGTCTGTTGGCTTGTCTGCTCTATATCTATACCTGTTAGTTCACTTTTAGGAACTGCTTTGGACTTTAAACACCTGCTGAGCTGACTGCTTACAGCAAAATGCTTCCTTGTGCACAGAGCAGGAAATTAGATATTACCCTGGAAACACACACACACACACACACACACACACACACACACACACACACACACACACAAACACACACACACACACACACACAAACGTTACTATAGCTCAGTAGGTGGCAAGTGTCCCAGAACCCTTCAGTCTAACTAATGGTTTGGATGTGTGTGTGTGTGTGTGTGTGTGTGTGAAAATAAACAGTGATGCTCTTTGCCCCCCCCACCCAGGAAGGTTGTGCGTGCAGAGTCAAAAACACAAACCACACTGCTCCTCTGTGCTCATTGATATGCAATAACTGCCCTGTTAGTGCCACCTAATTAAAGAGGTTTACAGTGTATAGTTACATTCAATCATTTTGTCTGTGTAAAGGTGTGTACTGGGAATTTCTTCCTGTACACACACACACACACACACACACATTCTTGTACTTCTATCTTTGTGAGGACCCTCATTGGAACAGTGAATTCCCTTGCAAGGTTATAATAGTTTTGGATTTTTCATTAGTTTTCGTTTTAATTTCGTTGTGAATTTTTGTTTTTAAATCCAGTTAGTTTAATGAGTTTTTAGAGTGAGTTTGCTGGTTTTAGTTTAGTATTTTAAAACAAAAAATGCTTTAGTTTTAGTTTAGTTTTTATTAGTTTTAGTTTTTTGTAATGTGGTATTTGTTGGGTGGTAGATTAAAAGAGGTCACAGTAAATTTTGCCTTTATTTCCTTTGTCTTATCCATCTTCATTATGTATGAAAAAAGTTGACAAAGACGAAAAACGAAGGACATTTTCACTATAATTTTAGTTAGTTTTGTAACCACACAATACAGTTTCAGTTAATTATCATTATCATGTAACCTTTAACCCTTAAAACAAAGTCTGAAATCTAAAAAAAGCCTTTAAAGAAGTGAGGACCGCCAGAAATGTCCTCACTTCTCAAAAATGTCCTCACACTCTGTTGGTTAAAAACGTGTTCTGGTCCTCACTATGTAGGAAGTACAAGGACACACACACATATTCTTGTCCTTATCTCTTTGTGAGGACTCTGTATTCATCATATGCATTCCCTAGACCCCATAACCCTAACCACCTAACCTAAACCTAAATATAACCTGAACCTTAAAAGCAAGTCTTAACCCTCAAACAGGCCTTTAAAAAATGTCCTCAGTTTGCTGGTTAAAGTCATGGTCCTCACTATGTAGGAAGGACGAGAAGATACAAACACGCATCCTTGTACTTCTATCTTTTTGAGGACACATCAAGAATGTAATGAATTTGTAGCCCCTGTCCCCTGACCCTAAACCTAAACCTGAAACTGAAACCAAGTCCTAACCCTCAAACATTTTTAGGGCCTTTGAAGAAGTGAGGTCCACCTGAAATGTCCTCACTTCACAAAAATGTCCTCACTCAGTTAGTTAAGAACTAATTCTGGTCCTCACTATGATTGGAGTACAAGTACAAGTACACACACACACAAACACACATTCTTGTCCTTCTATCTTTGTGAGGGCCCTCATTGTAATAGTGAATTCCCTTGCAAGGTTATAATAGTTTGGGATTTTTCATTAGTTTTAATTTTAACTAGTTTTAGTTTTTCTTTGTAATGGGGTATTTGTTGGGTGGGAGATTAAAAGAGGTCACAGTAAATTTTGCCTTTATTTTCTTTGTCTGATTCATCTTCATTATGTATGAAAAAAGTTGACAAAGACGAAAACGAAGGACATTTTCACTATAATTTTAGTTAGTTTTGTAACCACACAATACAATTTCAGTTAATTACAATTTTTTGGTCACCTTTAACCCTAAAACAAAGAGAGAAAAAAAGCCTTTAAAGAAGTGAGGACTGGCCGAAATGTCCTCACTTTGCAAAAATGTCCTCACTCTGTTGGTTAAAATTGTGTTCCGGTCCTCACTTTGTAGGGAGTACAAGAACACACACACACACACACACACACACACTCACACTCACACACAGCAGGTGTCTTTTCCAGAGAATGGTTATTGATGAACCATCCCAGTGATTAATTTAGAGTGTTTACACTCTTAACTAATTTTCTCTCTCTCTCATTCCAGCTGTAAACTCTACAGATTATCTTCAATTGGAGTGTTTGGCACAAGTCGCTTTTTTTCAGTGCATGAGATTCAACAAGCTCACTTCCTGTCTTCTACCAGCCATCAAGGAGACTTCACTCTAACTCAAGCCATAACCCATAAGGGAAACAGAACAGGAACATTTTATATAATTTTACAATAATTATATGGGTCCTTTCAGACGGCTGTCACTACCACTGACATCAACCTATTTTTTTATTTTTATTATATATCTACAAAGCTTGCGTATCCACTCAAACCTTTAAAAGATGAAAGCAATTTTTTAAAGAGGGAAGATTGTCAACAAACACGTTTTTTTTCCAGCTTGACTTTATGTTTTTGGAAGATGAGAGGTTTTACACCAGTAACTAAACTAAAATAAGCTTCAGATAGTGAGTGAATAAGTGAGTGAGTGAGTGAGTGATATATCAAGTCTAGAGCTGCAACAATTATTCGATTAATCGAACAATAATCCATCGATTTTGATCGATTTGATAATCAAATAATTGGTTTGAGCAGTTTTTTAAAAACAATAAGTCCAAACTAGAAATTTTCCTCTGGGGAAATTCTGAAAGGGCCACGGGGCTACTGCCGGTGTGTGTACACTATGATGAGATTCTTCAGAGATTTATAACTACCCTTTAACCTCAAAATGTGTGTGTGTGTGTGTGTGTGTGTGGTGAAAATCGCAAGTTACCTGTGTGTGTGTGTGTGTGTGTGTGTGTGTGTATGTGTGTTTGTGTGTTTGAAGCATATGTATGCATGTGTGAGGAGTGTGCACGCTCCATATTGAGCCAAAATATATCGGGGTTACGACTTTTGGTTCATATCACCCAGCCACACTATCACTATCATGTGTCAAAAGGTGATGTTTACCTTTACAGACTGACTGCTATAGATTATAATTAAACATGGTCGTTAAAATATATTTGCCATTGTTTTTAAAAAAGACACTCTGATACTCATATATATATATATATATACATACTTAAGAATAACGAACATTACAAAATATCTAAATATGCCAAACTTTAGTAAGGGCAGGATTTATATAAAAAAAAAGAAAAAAATGTAACTACATCGATATATGCGACATGATCTAATTCCATATCACATTTAAAAATATATCGATATATTTTTTATATCGATATATTGCCCAACCCTACAATAGATTATAATTAAACATGGTAGTAAAAATACATTTGCCATTGTTTCTAAAAAAAAAAGATACTCAGATACTTAATGACTACATTCCTATAATGAGGTTTTCCTGTCATATTGAGCAGGAAAACAAACTATAAATATACTATATGTAGTCTCACCAAAGCTGTAGTGAAGTCATTTACAGAGACAGGCAGGGAAGAACAATTTTGACCTTCTTGCAGAAGCAGTGAAACATCTTTGAGATGTTCTGTATAGTTGACTCCCTGTGTGCTACTCAGGGTGCATTCACTGGAATGGGCTAAGTGCCAAAAGTGTTATCCAACGTGCTCTCACTTATGGGTGGCTCTGCAAACATGGGCTTTTCTTGTACAACAGCAGGCCAGAGTCCTGTCTAGTCTAGTCTAGTCTAGTCAGTCTGTAGTGGGATTTTTAGATTGATGTAGGGCTGGGCGATATGACTTTTGGTCATTAATGCAGCTTTGTTTATTTGCTCTAAATCACTAGATGGAAACATCCTGAATTTGGGTTTTCTGTAATGTGACATTTGAAAATTTCACCTCAAAATTAACTGCGACTTTAATGGAAAAACAACTTATTGAATCTAATTTGTGAAGACTTCTCTCTATTTTCTCTCATGGTTGGCAAAAGTTTTCAGATTAGCAACCTGTTTTTTGTCGGGGTTTTTTCTCTCTCTCGCACAAGCTCTTCTTCTTCTACTGTTTACTGACAGATCAGACTGCATCAATACATTACACTGCCATCTTCTGGCGAAAGTACATTAATGCAGCTTTGTTTATTTGCTCTAAACCAGGAGATGGAAACATCCTGAATTCGGATTTTCTGTAATGTGACATTCGAAAATTACACCTCAAAATTCACTGCGACTTTAATGGAAAACAACTTATGATTAGGGCTGGGCAATATGGACCAAAAGTCATATCGCGATATATTTAGGCTGAATATCGATATACGGTATATATCCTGATATTTTTATCCCAAACGGAGAGCAAATGTTACTCCATAAAGTGTACATTTAAATAAAAAAAATCCTAAATAAAACTAGCCTATGAAATAAAATAGGCCAATCGTTTTCCGAAACAAATATATTTATATGACAAAAGAATAACGAACATTACAAAAGAACTAAATATGAAACCCCCTTTATATAGAAAGAAAGACATTTTTTAACTATATCGATATATGCGATATCATCTAATGCCATATCACATTTAAAAATATATCGACATATCTTTTATATTGATATATCGCCCAGCCCTAGATTGACGTGCTGCTTTTTGTGAGTATTTTCTAATTAAATAAGCATTCTGATTGTCTGATAGTCTGATATGTTTCAGATAATTATGGCTGGAATAAAAAGAAAGGTCTGTTTATTATTATTATTTTGATGTAAAGGAATAAGGAGATGGATCAATATCTTGAGGTGAAGCACAACTTGAGGTTAGAGTTCCAACTTCAGCCCTACACTCTCCTGCTCTGTGTCTCCAAGGTGGTGAACCTCTGCCTCTTGAATGCTGAATAACAACAAAAAAAGCAAAAAAAGGCGTTTGTTTGTGCATATATACCTCAGGGCATGTGCTGCTAGGTGCACATACCCTTCAATCATTTCTCTTGTACTGCAAACCTTGTCTATAAATCAAGAAAGAATGCACTCTGCAAAGAGATTTCAGCACCATGGACAGAGCCAGTGTGAGCTCTCACCATGCTCCTCAATTTTGTCTCATTTGAAGCTCAGTGTGAAAATCAAAAGCATCAGATTCTGTCGCCACTTTGGCTTAATTTTGGGTCCATTTAACCAAGAGTGGTGAAATCAATACTGAACAATAGAAAGGAGAAAGGAGAAGAAAATGATGTGTCCTTCATGTGAAGGAATACAAAATACACAGCAGCAGGAGGAGGAGAATAAAACGTGTCTATTGTGTGGGCTTCCATGGACTATTTGAATAAATCTATTTAAATTAAACTGCTTTGTGCATAAACACATTGTTGGACTTGTCTCAGTGCATTGGTGTGTTTTAGTGTAGAACATCTGCTGCAGCTGCACACACACACACACGGCCCTCTGCAGCTGCATGCCTGAGTGCAGTAATCAACAGTTAACAGATGAAATTTACGAATAACTTTTTTTTTTTTTTTTTTTACCTCACTGTGGCGCGTAAACTCCCTCTGCACGACGCTGACTACTGGCACCTGAAGCGCAAGCGAGACGAACTCCAACTTGACGAACTCGTCCCGGTTCCGCGGGAAGGCGATCATGGCGGAAACCCCCTGCACGACCACGGTGTGACACACGCTCTCCAAGAAGGACAGCGGGTCTTCGCCCTCCGGGCTGCCCGCAGAGGAGGAGGAGAAGGCGGGCAGCTCGCCGAGTCCCGACCCGACAGCCATGACGATCTCCAGGGACAAATTATATGGCAGCAATCCGGCCCGGTTGAGAGCCTCGACCGCGAGGAGGACCGAGTCTCGGGGTGCGAACACGCGGTTCTCCCTCGAGGTGTTCTCCTCCCGCTGCCGAGCCTGGCTCTTACTCCTGCTGGCTCCCCGCTGGCTGTTAACGCCGCCTCTAGTCCTGAGGCTCCCAAATCCAAATCCGGGCGCACCGGCACTTGTTTTCACCTGCTTTTCCAACTCCGCCCGCCGCTCTCCGCTCCGATCGGCGTCCCAGTCATCAGCCCCGGTGGTGGTGGCGGAGATGAAGCGCGGCTGAACGTGCAGAGCCCCGACCCGGACCGTGTGGCCGATCCGTTTCAGCACCTGGCACGGCTGCGGGTGCGAGTGAGCGCACGGCGGGAGAAAGACGAGAGCGCACAGCAGTAAACAGAATAATAATGGTGGTGGTGGTGGTGGCGAGACCCCGGTGCCTGCACGAGCTGCCGGGCCATTCATCATCATCATCATCGCCACCGTCTTCATCATCCGCGCTCCACAGCTGCACCGGATGCCCCGTCCAACCACAGAACGGCGGAACCCCGGGGCCGCTCCGTTGGTCCCCCTCCTGCTGGCCCCCTGCGTGTGGCCCTGGTGCGCCGCTCAGACCAGCTGCAGCCCCACTAACTCCAGATCCAGATCCGGCTCCAGCTCGCGGCAAAGTTGCGCGTTTCTCCACGGACACGGACAACAGGCTGCTGGGGCGCGAGATGAGGCACGAGCCGCGCACAAGCGAGAAATGATCCCCAAAAGTGCTGCTTTTCATCTCAAAAGATTTTCATCATTCAAAGCCCTTTTGATTATACTGAACAGGTCGTGGAATCAAACGGGGGAAATCTCCACAAATTCCAAGTGGCACATAAAAAAATATCAAGCAGAATGTGTAGGCAAGCCCCAAAGGAGGAAATGTCGAGAAAAAACAAACAGGTTAATGCGCATCAAACACATTCCAAAACAGTGAAATCCACCACTGGAAACATCTGATGGCTTCGAAGGAAAATTATCCCATTATCATCCAGAGCGCAGGAGCCACGTTACTTCGTCCCGGTACTCGACATGGGGAGGAAAAAAAAGAAGAAGAAGAAGAAGAAGAAAAAATGTTTTCCCAGCCTTGTTAGACACCCGAGTAGAAGCTTTCCAGAGCGCGCTGCTTGGCTCGACTCAACCTCTGTACAGACACTTGTACCGGCGAGACCTCCGGCACGGAGCGCGCTCCTCTGCGCACGTTCCAACAAGATTTAACCCCGTCCTCACTTTACCCCCACCCCGTCTCCTCCAGCACAGTCAGCGGGAGAGGTGATGAATGGAGAAGTTGCATAAGGCAAAATAAACACAATTAATAGACACACATACTAGATATATAGATATATAGATAGATAGATAGATAGATAGATAGATAGATAGATAGATAGATAGATAGATAGATAGATAGATAGATGCTGCTAAACCATGACAGTAAAAGATGTAAAATGATAAATGGGTTAATTCAGTTTCAGTAACAATGAAACACAGTAAATGTATATATCAGCCAAAACAGGATTTTGTCAAAACATTTTTTTTAAATACATTACTCCACTGTAAAATACACTGGCAACATGTTTGTAGCAAAAATATACTGAAATATATATATATATATATATATATATATATATATACATACACACAAGCCATCATTTTTGCATTTATTTTTTGTAAAAATACTTTTTCTCACTGTTAAATGTAGGCTACTAAACATAATATCTCTAACAGAAATATACTGTAGTATTTAATGGTAAAATCTTTAATTTATGCAGCATTTATAACGTATTTTCTTGTAAAGTAAAATCTGTTTAATTTACGGTAAAATACCGGCAGCTTTGGTTGCCAGAACTTTTTTTTTTAAATGTAAATATCTGCAAGAACTGTAATTTAGACTGAATATTCCCATTATTTTTTATGGTAATTGTGTCATTCATTCACACATCATGGTATTTCTCCATTCATTTTACATGAAGATGTTATATTTTTATTTTAATTAAAGGTGTCTACTATGCCCTATTTCTGATGTAATTTGTGTTAGACTGTAATTTCTACAAACATTTTTTACAGTGTAGAGCAGTAGATCTCAACCTTTTAGAGTCCCAACCCCAAATTTAACATGCATTTTGTCCGCGACCCCCGCTCACTGAACAGAATTTCACACGCACAGTTCGGATTAAAAAAAAAAAGACACAAAATGACCCAAAAAATACATAATATTAAGCAAAAAAGGACTCAAATTGAACACAAGTTGACCAAAAAAAGACACAAAATTACAAAAAAAAGACGCAATATGACCCAAAAAAGAAACAAAATGACGCAAAAAAGACACAAAATGACCCAAAAAATAAACAAATTGTCTAAAAAAAAGACGCAAATTGTCAAAAAAAAGACACAAAATAACCAGAAAAGACACAAAATGACCAAAAAAGACACAAAATGACCAAAAAAAGACACAAATTGACCACAAAATGATAGAAAAAAAAAGACACAAAATGACCAACAAAAAGACACAAAATTACCAACAAAAAGACACAAAATTACCAAAAAAAGACACAAATTGACCACAAAATGATAGAAAAAAAGACACAAAATGACCAAAAAAGACACAAAATGACCAACAAAAAGACACAAAATTACCAACAAAAAGACACAAAATTACCAAAAAAACTGACTAAAACACATGAACACATGAACACTCTAACACAGTGGAGACAGAGCTGACTTCCAAAATGATTTGGCGACCCCCAGAAATCATCTCGCGACCCCGATTGGGGTCGGGACCCCCAGGTTGAGAATAGCTGGTGTAGATAGATAGATACCCCTGTAGAAAAATGCAAAATGACAAATCATTTGCTGGGTGGAGGGGGGAGCCTGCGATGCATCAAATCAACCAATTTTTACTGGAGCTTTGGCTTTATGTACACAGCAACAAATCTTGTGTTCTAGCAGCAGGCGGCTAATGTAGCTTGATTCATTTACTGTCGCTGTTTTATCAAAGTAAAAGATTGCCTCTGCAGGTTTACTATAACTTGTCAGCTGCCAGAAAGGTGATAATCCAGATTCACGCTCTGTTTAGTTGCATAACTGTGTATTGCATTTCCTAATGACATGATATTATGTGTGCATATAAACATGAAAGCCTGTGTGAGTGACAGTGGAGCCTAATTCAATACTGGAGCTGCTCTCTGGCTCAGAGAACGACCAGAGATATAAATCAACACTTGTGTTCTCAAAGGGAGCTCAAAGAAACAGTTCAGCCCAGAACACAAACAGTAAATTCATCTTTTTCCTCTTAGTTCTATCTATCAGTCTAGATTATTTGGCTTCAGCTGCAGAGTGTTGGACATGTCGGCCGTAGAGACGGCTGCCTTCTCTGGAATATAATGGGACTATATATATACTTTCATCCTTAACTCTATGGAGTTCCTTTGTGGCTATTTTGTCAATTTTTGAATCCTTTTCATATCTTTTTTGTGTCTTGTTTTGTGTCTTTTTTGGTCATTTTGTGACTGTTGTGTCTTTTTTGGTCATTTTGTGTCTGTTGTTGTGTCTTTTTTTAGTCATTTTGTGTCAGTTTTGTCATTTTGTCTTTTTTTTGTCATTTTGTCTCTTTTTTTGTCATTTTGTGTCTTCTGTGTCTTTTTTGGTCATTTTGTGTCTTTTTTTCTAGTCATTTTGTGTCTTTTTTTTTGTCATTTTGTGTCTTTTTTGTGTCTTTTTTGGTCATTTTGTGTCTGTTGTTGTGTCTTTTTTCGGTCATTTTGTGTCTGTTCTCTTCTTTTGTAATTTATGTCTTTTTTTGTCATTTTGTCTTTTTTTTGTCATTTTGTGTCTTCTGTGTATTTTTTGATCATTTTGTGTATTTTTTTGGTCATTTTGTGTTCCGTCAAAGCCAAATACAACATGTCACAAGTAGTTTTATTGAAATTGTTTATTTAAGTGAACATAAATACTGTATGACAACAGGAGCAGCTTTTTTTGGTAACAAAGCTCCATAAAGTGCACATTTAAATAGAATAGAATATCTTAAATAAAATAGGCAAATCTTTTTCTGAAATAAATATATTTATGTGAGAAAAGAATAACGAACATTAAAAAATAACTAAATATGACAAACCCTAGTAAGGGCAACATTTATATATAAAAAAGGGAAAAAATGTAACTATATTGATATAGGCGATATGGTCTAATTCCATATCACACTTAAAAATATATCAATATATTTTATATAGCGATATATCGCCCAGCCCTACTTATGATGCAGCGCAAATGACGCAAATTTCAAGTTGAAGATTTTCACCTCAAGCAGCTAATTTGCATGATGCCGTGCTGCAAAAATCAGTGTAATGATTCTGTAGTGCACATTTAAATAAGAAAATATCTTTAAAAAAATAGCCTATGAAATAAAATAGGCCAATATTTTTACGAAATAAATATATTTACATAAGAAAAGAATAACGAACATTACAAAAGAACTAAATATGACAAAGGGCAGCATTTAGAAATACCTTTTTTTAACTATAGCCTATCAATATATGCGATATGGGCTAATTCCATATCACATTTAAAAATATATCAATATATATTTTATATCGATATATCGCCCAGCCCTAACCTAGACCATATTAGGGACGACTGACGCTGCTGTATTTATTTTGTGATTCTGATCTTATTATAGCACTCCGCATCAAGTGCCATACATCATTTTATCCAGGATAACCTAAAGTTTTACTGTGTCACATTTAAAAACTGCACAAAAACTACATTTAAAAAAAAAACTCCACAAAACACAGGATTATCTCTTTCCAGAATTAACGACACACTGTAAGCCTTGGATGTGGATTCACAGTGAAAACAGGAAACAGTAATATACTGCAAAAATATTACTAGTAATACACTGCATTTATGCTATTTACTGTACATTTACACTGTACTGTATGTGACTAGTGAAATCAGAGTCAATCTCACATGATTTACTGTTTTTAAACACATGCTCCCAGATCTTGTTAGAGCATAAAATATCCTGCAAATGCCAAACTGTCCTCTGAGCTCTCTGCTGCTGTTTTAAAGCTCAACACACGTCACATTTTGGTTTCAAAGGAGCTGAGAGGGAATCATATCATTTAGGAAAAGGTAATGGTGAGCGTGTATGTGGGGAGATGGCAGGTTTAAAAAAGCAGCATAAGCTCATCTTTATGCATAATCCAAACATGTGAAAAACTTTAAAAAATCTTATGAATGGTATGATATCCTGCAAAATATGTCCATTCTATCCAACGTTATGAAACGGTCGCACGACTGTTGTTTCAAACCATAGACTCTATATAAATAATGGACGTCACCCGTTGGTTTGTGGCCCGTTTAAGGCATCAAGTTCAGCGTTACACTCGTCGCCATATTTCTCAAATATGTGTTTTTATTTTTAAGGTATATTCAGATCATGAAAACTTTCCAAAGCACTTTAGGTCTTATTTTAAATTTAATTCTCAGATTCACTCTTATTCAACGCGTCAATCTTTAGATCTTCATCCTCCAAGATTTCTGACATGCAGAGGTCAATTTATTGTTCAATTTAGCGACTAAATTATGGATAAATACCTTTTCCCATCTGGCAAAGGACTCCATCTCTGTAAAATGCTTCAAAAGATGTCTAAAAGCTCATTTAACTGCTGTTTTAAAATTCTAATTCACACACAAATACACTTTTTTAACATGTTCATTTTTGTTTTTAATTGTTTTTGTTATTGTCATTACAACTTGTTGATGTTATACATTTGTTTTTTCTATTATCAGTTTATTACTTTCATATAACTATTACATTTTAAATAAATAAGCCCAGCTGGGTTTTCTGCCTCTCCCTGCACTTTACATTATATGTTATCTTTGTCATTTTATGTAATTCTAACTGCAAATAAAATAAAACCTAAAAAACCTAAAACCTAAAACACTCGTCGCCATCTTGTTTCCGATACGGGGACTTTGATCAATTTAGTCCAATAACAGTTGGAAAGTCTAGAAGAGGTTCACGATTTAACGATTTTATTTCCATTCAAAGACTGGAAGATTAAGATGACTAAACTGGAGGTAGAAGGCAGGCCCATAAGTGCAAAAGATCTAAAGAAGGTCATTTTATACACAGAAGTCAAACTTCTTTGGCTTAATTCACCACTGAGCAGCTTTCATAGGAATGAACTGGGCCCTGCCTTCAATGCTGTATCATGTTCTCTTTACACATCCATGTTTCAAACAGTCTCCTGGGCAAAAGTAAAAAGGATTTGATCTGTATTTGGATCAACTACGTCACCTTGTTTCCTTCTTCGCGCCCGTCATAATTACTACAGCCACTAGAGGGAGCTGCATGGCAACAAATTAATTAAGTGGACCCGCGGGAGAAGGAGAACAAGTAAAAGACGATGGAGGAGGCTACTTTAGCTGCCGACTTTTTAACTCTGGAGTTTTGGGCTATTTTGTCCATTTTTTAATCCTTTCCATCCTGCCTGTATTCACCACTTAAAACATGTTTAAATACCATGTTGGTATATTTTTTTCACCTATATGACCTGATAATAATTGATTTTTATTTTGACTTACTGGATCAACATTTAGAACCAAAAAGAAACAAAGAAAAACCAACATAAATGTGACATTTTTTTCTTTTGTTGTGTCTTTTTGGTCATTATGTGTCTTATGTGGGGTTTTTTGGTCATTATGTGTATTTTTTTGGTCATTTTGTGTCGTTTGTTGTGTCTTTTTTTAGTTATTTTGTGTCTTATGTGGGGGGGTTTTGGTCATTATGTGTCTTTTGGGGTTTTTTTTGTGTCTTTTTTGGTCATTTTGTGTCTTTTTTTGGTCATTTTGTGTCTTTTGTTGTGTCTTTTTTAGTTATTTTGTGTCTTTTTTTAGTCATTTTGTGTCTTTTTTAGTCATTTTGTGTCTTGTGTGGGTTTTCTTGGTCATTATGTGTCTGTGGTTGTGTCTTTTTTTTAGTTATTTTGTGTCTTTTTGTGTTTTTTAGTTATTTTGTGTCTTTTTTTGGTAATTTTGTGCTTTTTTTTGGCTTTCCTACAAGTTTTGTTGATTATTTTTTGTTGATATGCCTACAAACAGTGGATGAGAGCAGCCTGCATTATGCAACACATTGATTAGATGTTATATTAAAGGATCTGTGAGCCGGTATTGTAGATAGGGCTGGGCGATATACCAATATAAAAATATATCAATCTATTTTTAAATGTGATATGGAATTAGACCATACCGCATATATCGATATAGTTCAATTTTTTGTCTTTATATTTAAATGCTGCCCTTACGAAGGTTTGTCATATTTAGTTATTTTGTAATGTTTGTATTCTTTTGTCATATACATATAAATATTTTTGTCCATATTATGCTCTAATATGTTTCAACAGCCTATAATTGACCCATTTTAAGCATTTTGAGGCATATTAAAATATGACCATTTTTGACAAAAATTGACGTACTATAGTATTAGGGTTTTTTTTTTAGACATCCCATATTATGGTAATTTGTTGCTATTTTTTGACAAATAGTTCATGACCCGTGACTCCTGGGATTTGAACCAGCAACCCTGTGCTAACAAGCTGATTTCCTAACATCTAGGTCATATATATAAAAGTGTTTTTAAGCTACTTTCGGACAAACTAAACCACCATTGGCCTATTCTATTTCATGGGCTATTTTTATTTAAGATATTTTTTTATTTAAATGTGCACTTTATGGAGACTGTTGTTGTTATACAGTATTTATGTTCACTTAAATAAACAGTTTCAATAAAACTACTTGTGACATGTCATATTTGACTGTGACTGAACATTTGCTCTCACTTTGCGATAAAAATATCAGGATATATATCGATATTCAGCCTAAATATATCGGGATATGACTTTTGGTCCATATCGCCCAGCCCTACTTGTAGATATGGCCTTCAGTGTGTGTGTGTGTGTGTGTGTGTGTGTGTGTGTGTGCAAGTGCTTAGCCAATTTAAACCAAACCAGACAGCCTCCTGCTCTTAATAAGATTGTTTTATTTAATCATATCTAAGGACGCCCAATGAGATCATTAAGAGCTGCTGAAGGAGGGAATGTTTAACTGATGTGAACTCGTGTTGCCGTGGTAACCCCCAGGTCAGAGGTCAGCATTGACCCAATCAGCAGCCTCAGTTTAAATAGTGGCCCAGATTAATGATTGGTTAATGGTCTGATGTAGATTAATGATTGGCTAATGGTCTGTCTTGAAATGAGAGGCCCGCCCACCAGGATATTGGAAGATCAATGACCCTGATCGATCTGATACAGCCTGACCTCAAACCAGGAAGATGGAGACAGACAGAGGGGAGAGATTCTGACAGTGGAGGGAGAAGAAGAGGAGGAGGAAGAGGAGGAGGACCTGGGGGAGAAGGAGGTGATGGAGAGGAAAGAGCAGAGCAGGAGGTAAGGATGGAAATGGGGAAGATTAATGTGAAAATATGGAGAGAAGGAGAACAAGAAAAAGATGATGGAGGAGGCTTCTTTAGCTGCCGCCTTTTTAACTCTATGGAGTTTAGTCTTTTTTGGTCATTTTGTGTCTTTTGTTGTTTCCTTTTTAGTTATTTTGTGTCTTTTTTGGTCATTTTGTGTCTTTTGTTGTTTCCTTTTTAGTTATTTTGTGTCTTTTTTGAGTCATTTTGTGTCTTTTTTGGTCATTCTGTGTCTTTTTTAGTCATTTTGTGTCTTTTTTGGTTATTTTGGTTGTTTTATATTCTCATTTTGTGTCTTTTTTTAGTCATTTTGTGTCTTTGTAAGTCATTTTGTGTCTTTTTTTGGTTATTTTGTATTTTCATTTTGTGTCCTTTTTGGTCACTTTGTGTCTTTTTTTAGTCATTTTGTATCTTTTTGTGTCTTTTCTGGTCATTTTGTGTCTTTTTTTGTGTCTTTTTTAGTTATTTTGTGTCCAAAACACTATCATGCTCAATAAAGAATCTGAAATGTTGCAAATGTGAACAAAGGTGTCAAATCTACCATATAAGAGGGTTCCATCCAGTTCTATCATTTGATACTAAATCTATTTGAGCTTGTCTCCAGTTTTACTTGGTATATCATCATCAAACTGAAACTGGCCTCATGGAGTTTACAGCCAGAACTTTAGAGGTAAATTTACAGTAGGGCTCCACGCTGCTTTGTTTTCTAGTCTGATGGAGGCAACAAGTCTGGATTATTTGGAGCTTTTAGTGACTCCACAGGGTTAAAGAATGGAGGGCATTACACATACAAGAGACAGATATTTTATGGAAGATGGACAACAGAGGGAGGGGGAAACGGGGCAAAATTGCATTGAGCGAAAGATTCAAGATGAGATTTAGGAGTGAATTTTTTGAAAGAGCTATCATAGTTGTTGTTGCACCAGAAAAGCAATTCCATTTTCTTCTGCCATTACATTTTGCACTGCATGGAGGAAAGGATATCAGGCAGTCATACAGTTTGCTGCATTGGACTCTCATAAAGGCTTCAGAGTCAGAGTGTTAATTCTAATTCCAGCTCGTGATGAATAAAAGACAGTTTAATCACACAAATGTTGGAGATTACCTCTGCCGTTTGAATTGAGCTAAGTGAGGAAGTTTTTTAATGTATTTTCTATCCTCACTGTTTCCCCATGGGGCTGTCAGTGGACATTTGAGGGAATTTATGAACTTTATAGTGGGACTTGGAGAACAAGTTGTACTTCATTTTTAGCTGAAGGGAGCCTGATTTTTTGGGAGAGCTCTTGGGAGATATTATACCAGAAAAAGAGATCAAGTAATTACATTTAACTTTTAATAATTTCACTCATTACAATCTACTCGTAGCTAATAAAACCAGCATCAGATTTTTCTAAGAACACAAAGCACACTGCAAAAAATGTGTGTCTAAAAACCAGATAAAAACACTAAATCAGAGGGAAATGATCTTGCTGCATGGACAGATAATTTACCTTGACAAGATTTATTAAATTAAGATTATTAAATCTAGAAATAAGCATGTTGAACGCTTAAAATAAGAAATTAACTCTTAAATCAAGATGAATTAAAGCTGCCAGCAGTGATGAACTGGCCCGAGCAGAGTGACCTGATGATTATTTGGTTCTTACCAAGATAAAAAAAAAACCTTTTGATTTAGAAGTGTTAGATAATTAATCTTGTTTTAAAAAACGTCTGTTTTCTACAAGAACAAAATGAGACATTTAAAAGATGAATTCACTTAGTTAGTCCAGAGAATATCCTGATAAATGTAGGCTGAATGTCGATATACGATATATAGTATAGTAAGGGCAGCATTAACATATAAATAAAGAAAAAAAATTAACTATATTGATATATGCGATATGGTCTAATTCCATATCACATTTAAAAACATATCGATATATCGCCCAGCCCTAGGTTATTTACCTTAACCTTAGGAGAGTGGTTTTGTGGCTCAATAGTAAGTAAAGCCTTTAAACTAAATAAAATGGCTTTGTTGATAACGACCTGCTCAACCTGCCAGCAGGTGTATATAGTTTAAATTTCCTAATAGTAAATAAAGTAATTAGAAGTAGCTCCCCCATGCCCAGTGACAACATTAAAACTGTTGTTTATGCATGAATGCATCAGTGATTATAATCTATCCATATACATAATGTTTAGTAATAATATATCGATATATTTTTTATGCCCAGCCCTACTTATGATGCAGCGCAAATGAAGCAAATTTCAAGTTGAAGATTTTCCTCAAGCTTGATTTTGCATTTGCATGATGCCATGTTGCAAAATCAGTGTGGTGATTCTCCTGCATAGCACAGCTTTTATCTAAACTCCTTCAGAAAACAAGCATTTTTTAAAAGTTGTTTGCCTGTCATGTTGCAGACAGACCTGACAAAGCATGAATGATGACTTTATTCCAAACTGGCATCGTGATCTAGTTAATTTGGCAACCTTTTGATCCGTTCCACTGCTGGAGGAGTGGCAGTCATCCTGACACAGTAACAGACTTTACCACAGGCTGCATCACTGCTGATTCCTGCCAGAGCTGATAACAAAACCCTCTTTAAGTGTTACCAGACTAATAAATGGACAATTTTTTGTAGTTTTCAGACTCAAACACTCACTCATTAGAAGGTGGCTGCTCCACCTACTATGTGCAGAAGGTTGTTGGTTTTGTTAACCCTCCTGTTACAGGGAGTGCAGAATTATTAGGCAAGTTGTATTTTTGAGGATTAATTTCATCATTGAACAACAACCATGTTCTTAATGAACCGAAAAGACTCAAACTGCAAAGAAAGGTGGCTATATTGGTCACTGATTGGTTTTTGTTTTGTTTTTGAATGTCAGAAATGTATATTTGTGAATGTTGAGCTGTTATATTGGTTTCCCTGGTGAAAATAAATAATTGAAATGGGAATATATTTGTTTTTTGTTAAGTTGCCTAATAATTATGCACAGTAATAGTCACCTGCACACACATATATCCTCCTAAAATAGCTAAAACAAAAAAAGCCCCACTCCAACTTCCAAAAATATTCAGCTTTGATATTAATGAGTATTTTGGGTTCATTAAGAACATGGTTGTTGTTCAATAATGAAATTAATCCTCAAAAATACAACTTGCCTAATAATTCTGCACTCCCTGTTATGTCGTTTCTCAGGAACAACAATAATATGTGTGGGTCAATTTGACCCGGGGCATGTTTAATGACCCAAAAGTGTCAGAAAGTAAATAATCCCAATAAACATTGTTTATATTTCATTATCAACTCCATTGCTAAACATTTCATCAATATTTAGTGCAATAGTGTTGTTTATCTCTCACAAATCATGGTTTAATGAGAATAAGTCACTCGTTTTTATAAAAATGCATGTTAAATCTTTTTGTATGTGCATTGGAAATACCTACATATAAAATACAATAGTTTTACATGACATTAATATATGAAATGAACCCTTTTCATTTTATATGTTGATTACACTTATTAAGCCAAACAGAAGAAGTTTCATCCCAAAAAAAAAACACTTTTTACTATTTTTTGTTCGATTTTTAAACTTTAAAATGGGTCAATTTGACCCGCAACATAACAGGAGAGTTAAAATAATCCCAATCAATATTTCAATCAATATTTAGTGCAATAGTGTTGTTTATCTCTCACAGATCATGGTTCAATGAGGATAATTCACTCGTTTTTATATTTTTAAAAAAAGCATGTTAAATCTTTTTGTATGTACACTGGAAATACCTACTTATAAAATACAATGGGTTTTACATTATGTTAATTTTTTTTTAATTTTATTTTCCATTTTAAATGTTTGCTTTTTATGAAAAAATACTTTTAACTATTTTTTTTTAATTTTGAAACTTAAAATCTATCTAATCTACTTGCCAAAACTATGTGGTTAGGACTAGGAAAAAGAAACTACATGGTTAAGGTTTGGCAAAAACAACAACAACAAAAAAAAAAAAACACAACATCATTAGCATCATTAAAAACTGTGCCTCAATAAGTTTTCTTTCATTTTCTATAAAAGTCAATGACTTTTTTCAAAACTTAATCTAAAAACACATTGAGATATTTTCCCAGCACTGCCTTTGTTTTTCTTTCTTTTTTTTTTAACTTATATTAAAAAAGTCTGTTTATATGTAGGTTTTCCAATGTACACGTACATTGGAAATACCTACATATAAAATACAATAGTTTTACATGATATTGATATATGAAATTAACTTTTAACTATTTTTTTTTTTTTAGATTTTTAAACTTTGAAATGGGTCAATTTAAACTGCAACATAACAGGAGTTTTAAGGTGCCAAAACTATGTGGTTAAGTCTAGGGAAAAGAAATTACATGGTTTAGCAAGAACAACAACAACAACAACAACAAATACACAACATCATTAGTTAAAAAAAACTGTGCCTCAATAAGTTTTCGTTCATTTTCTATAAAAGTCAATGACTTTTTTCAAAACTAAAAATCTAAAAACACATTGAGATGTTTTCCCAGCACTGCCTTTGTTTTTCTTTCTTTTTTAACTTTTTTGTTTAGTGTCTTGGCTGCCAGTCCGTCTGTCCGTCCACTTCCAACTCCTTTATCTAACTTCCTGTTTGCCTGTCTGTCTCTGCTGCTACCTGCCAGGCGTCTCGAGGGGTTATCTGATTTCACAAGCCTCTCTTTCCGCCTGCCTGCCTGGTTGGAACACCTAGAACTCTGTTCTCCCTTTTGTCCCCTGTCTGAATATCTGTCTGACCCTCTTGTCAGATCACATATATTCCCATATTGTGTCTGCTTTGGTTGTCTGACCATTTCCTTCACCTGTCTCTCTTCTTCCTCCGTCAGCATAATTGCGTAACTGTCTGCCCCCAACACCTGCCGACCACATTCCTCCATGGTTCAATTCCCTCTCCAGCAGCAGACACACACACACACACACACACACACACATGAAGGTTAGAGCACCTATTAATTAGACACACACCGTGATCACACAGGTCGACTTGCACCAACACACAGGGATCACACAGCCTTCCATGCATGCAGGTACATTGATTTACACTGAAACGTGCAAATCCTGATCAAAAAACACATGCAATTACCAAAAAGGCGCCAAATGGCCAAAAATAAGAGATAAATGACCAAAAAACACATACAATTACAAAAAAAGACGCAAAATGGCCAAAAAAGACACAAAATTACAAAAAAAGACACAGAATTACCAAAAAAAGACACAGAATTACCAAAAAAGGACACAAAATTATTTTAAAAAGACACACAATTATTAAAAAAGACACAAAATCACCAAAAAAGACACAAAATGACAGAAAAAAACTAAATTACTTAAAAAAGACACAAAATGACCAGAAAAAGAAACAGAATTACCAAAATAGGACACAAAATTATTAAAAAAGACACACAATTATTAAAAGACACAAAATTGCCAAAAAAGATATAAAATTACAAAAAAACCACACAGAACTACCAAAAAAAGACACAAAATAATTTAAAAAAGACAAAATAATTTTTAAAAAGACAAAATAATTTCAAAAAAAGACACAAAATTACCAAAAAAGTAATTAAAGGGACCTTCCACACACAACATGGTAAAGTGCCATTCATAAAACTCACATTAAACTTTCATATCAAGGTGGGGGCCACAAAATATCTTCACAAGGGCCGCAATTGGCCCGCGGGCCGCGAGTTTGAGACCCATGGTCTAGGTCATTAATGGAAACCCTTACGCCACTACATCAAGAAGTAGGAATGTTGCAGATATCATGATAGGCATTTTTTTTACTCATAAAAAATATATACCGGTATAAAAGTGAATGATACGATATTGCACACCCTATTTTATACATTTAAAGATCAGAATATTTCACATTTTTTTCATTTACATGCTTCTAGATCAGACCTGGGCATTGGGCGGCCCGCGGGCCACATCCGGTCCGTTGGCTGTCCTTGAACGGCCCGCGTGAGGTTACCCAGAAATTAGAAATCAATACAACCGCTGTGCTTTTATTTTGAAGGCGATTTACTTATATCCGAGTTACCAGAGTTACCTAGGTAACCTTGTCAAAAACACGTATTGCTTTTTGCATAAAGGTAATAAATGACTGGTTTGCTGCATAACAAACATGCTCTAAAGCACTTTGAGTTGCATTTATATGTATGAAAAGCGCTATATAAATAAAGTTTGATTGATTGATTGATTGATTGATTGATTGATTGATTGATACATTGTTTTTGTGGTTTGAATGTATGTTTAGTCACTTATAGCCACTAATATATATGACAGAAGAAAATAAACTTTAACAAATCTTGTGTCCTGTCAGCCAGCCACTATAGAAGCCTTTTACATACTTTATATCAACTTTATATGAATTATGACGCACTAGTTATTATTTACCGTTTGTTTTTCATTTAACCGTTCCACCTGTTACTTCCTGTCACTCCCTTTCAAAATTAAAGCACCCGTTTCACACTGGACGTCAACTTTTCAAACTTAGCATTAGCACTTTAGCAAA
Source organism: Centropristis striata (assembly GCF_030273125.1). NCBI lineage: Eukaryota > Metazoa > Chordata > Actinopteri > Perciformes > Serranidae > Centropristis > Centropristis striata. The sequence goes on from NC_081535.1 coordinate 3,577,195, forward strand.
CAAGCACTTATACTATAGTTAAGACAACAAATATAGCCACTAATATATATGACAGAAGAAAATAAACTTTAACAAACCTTGTGTCCTGTCAGTCAGCCACTATAGAAGCCTTTTGATACTTTATATCAACTTTATATGCATTATGACGCACTCGTTATTATTTACCGTTTGTTTTTCTTTTAACCGTTCCGCCTGTTATTTCCTGTCACTACCTTTCAAAATTAAAGCACCCGTTTCACACTGGATGGCACCGTTTCAAAATAAAAGCATCACAACATTGTAAAACACCTAAATAAAATTACAAAAATGAAAATAATAATAATAATCCTATAGGAACCTTGCTAAATGTCATTTACAGTTGTGTTTAAAATAAATGTTAAAGTGATATAGTGATTGGAGTATTTACTACTTACTAATTTACTGCTATATTTGATTTACTCCACATTAACAGTCTTATCATAACATGTATTCTTATCATAACAGCTCAAAAACAGATCATTTACTGTATTTTATAAAGCGGTTAAATTAATATTAAGCAGAATTTAGTTCAGAGTTGCTGATCTAGATTAAGCAACTGGACATCCTCACAAGATTGTCTTTCTATAGTTTAAGTACAAGTGTGTTTGACTTTGCAATTTTGGCATAAATAAATAAATAAATCTGCCCTTGTCGTCTGCCTGGCACGTAACTATTTGTTTTACTTTGGTTTTCGTTGAAGTCTCGATACAGTCGAGCCAGCATGAAAAAAACGGCTGATTTTAATTATTTAATCCCCTCATCAGTCTGCTGTCACAGCCTCAAGCTGTTGCCTTAACTTTTGAAGTGCCTTTTTTTTTTTTTGCTTGATAAATGTTTGCTCTTTTTTGTTTCAGGGGACTTTTATTTTTCTTTTACCGGTCACACACACTTTGCTGTTTCCTCCCCTTGTGAGTTACAAATGAAGGGATTCAGTCAAGTGAGGCAGTTCATGTTCGAAAAGCCAAACGGGAAAAAAAGATTTCTGAAAATCCACAATTAGGCATGTGTTGAGTGATTAAGTGTGTTTTAGTAGAAGTCAGGCTTTTGTAGTGCATCTAAATAAACAGTTTCAAGATGTTGATCCCTACACCTTCCCTCACAGAAACATTCTCACAGGAGAAAGAAGGAAAAACAATAAAGAAAAGAAATGAAAGCCTGATACGCTTGCAATCAATCAGTCCTCCACAGCCGCTGTGACTTCAAATTTCACAACACTGCTCCGCCAAGGTCAAGCGTTGGAGTCACAAAACAATAAATAAAGTGGTTTCCAGTAGCTTATGTATGTTTTTTCATTATTTTGCTGCAACATTTTCAATGAACCGTGTCTTTTTTTTCTTAGGCAATCTCTAGAGCTCCAACTTCTTTACTGATGAAGTGACCATACAGGTATTTTTTTTAAACACATGAAGTAACTAAGGAGCTCATTCAAGGTATTAGAATGTACAGAGTGTACTACAGCTCATGTAGCACCTCTCATGAATGAGAATCTGAGTGAAAGCTGTTCTCCAAGGGGAGAACAATTTACATTTGAATATTAGCCACTAAAAGCTTTCCTACGTGCTATCGCTGGAGATAATAGTGTCGGGAGAAGAGCTCCTGTAAGGACCAACACTATAAAGAGGACTTTTATACATTATTAGCGCCACGCGGCAATCGCACGGAGCACTGGTCCCATACAGCAATAGCTCCTCTGGGGAAATTCTGAAAGGGCCACGGGGGCTACTGCCGGTGTGTGTACACTATGATGAGATTCTTCAGAGATTTATAACAATTAATACTAGTAATGTTATAATACTATATAACATACAAGGAGCACACCGACAACAAGCATTCCTCTTCAAGTAATTATTTATACAGCAACCTATGACCTTTAACCTCAAAGTGTGTGTGTGTGTGTGTGTGTGTGTGTGTGTGTGTAGCATGTGTATCTGGAGGAGTGTGTGCGCTTATGCACATGTGTGTGTGTGTATCTAGCAATCAACAGAATTAACTGACACCAACTGACAATGTTCCGACACAGTGACAGCAGCCAGAGGTGGACAGACTGTTTACTTGGTTTTTGACTTGAACAGAAAGCATTTTTGGCAAAACCATAATACCTATCATTGATCCGACTTCACTTTGAGCGTCCTGAGTTCTTCCTGAACGTCTACATATGTTTTTTTTTTTAAGAAAAATGAAAAAATTGCTTTGTTAGAGCGATCTAAAAAAAACTGTTACATCTCCCTTTTTCAGAAATCTTCCTGCGTTTTTAATATGGGAGCCAATGAGGCTGTTGGTGTGAGTTGGTGGATCATCTGTGCGTCCTACGCCCAAACTATAACTCTGACAGCTTTACCAGAGGATTGTGAGGGAGAAGACTAATTTTCCTACGTTTCTATGTATAAATTATTTCTGTAGAGTGGAATTTGCGGCCTGGAGCGCAGTTTTCACATTTATTTTTTGACAGTTTTTTCTCTCCCTCTACACTCTGGTGATGATGTCACACACTGTGACACGAACATTCCGTGCAATACACACCCATTATAATCTCAGAATTTCTCCAAAAATGATCATGGTCATTGAACAGGGATTGATAAAAACTATATGACCTATCGAAACGTGGATTAATACACCGATACACAAGACTTGTGTCTACTGTTTAAAGTTTAAATGGAGTCTCTAGGTGAAATAATGCCGGAGAAGTAGACATTTAAATATCTCCAATTATTGTTCTTTTTCTCTAATTTTTTTGTCGGCCGTCACATTCACTTCAATGCAAAATTTTGCAAAAACAGCATTGTTCCTTTTCCAATAACTGGTTGGAGTTTCCATGCTGCTTTGTGTATCTTTGCTCCCTTAGCGCTGTGTTTTCTTCTCATTTGACTAAATGACAGGTTCTGAAATAAACAGATGAAAATTGGAATAAATAGGAAAGAGCGTTAAGGTAGAGGCAACAGATTTAAATTTAGGAAAAATAAAAAAATAAGACCGGGCAGAGGAGAAAGCACAGCAGGACTGGCTGACTCCTGGTCTGTGTGGCTCCGGCTACAAAAACAAGAGTATTGTTCTCCTCTGCCCAATCTGGGTTCTGTAATCTGGAGCAACGATCCAAAGAGGGATTGACAGAGACTTCCTGTCTGCAGATAAAAGAGTTCTTTGGAGTGAAGGACTGTTGTAGTTTAATGCCAATTAGATTAATAGTTAAAAAGCAGACACTGGCCCTTCCACTCTCTTTCTCTTTCTTTGTCTCATTCATGTTTCCTCTGCTCCTCCAACTCTTATTTCTAAAATTTCCTCTCTGCCCATCTTGTCATGTTGTATTCTCATTCTCTCTCCAGTCTCAACACAAACAGGAGTACAGGACCCAACGATGACTCACTCCAAACTCTCAGGGTTATTTATGAAACTGGATCCCAATCATCCCAACCTGTCATTTTATATGAGTCTTCTTCCTTGTTTTCTTTGGGACGACTAAAACCAGACTAAAACTACTGCAGAGGAACTATTTATTCACTTCTCTTTCATGCTGCATGTGTGTTCAAACTTGCACATTTAAAGTGGTAGTTCCTCTTTTTTTATATATTGTGTGACTGGGTAATTAACCCTTTGGAGTTTGGGGCTATTTTGTTGGTTTTTGACTCTTTTTCATTCTGTGTGTATATGCAACTTAAATAATGATCAACATGCCATACTGGTATCACCTGATTATTATTTTGTCATTTTGACTTACTAGATCAACATTTTGAAACACAAAAAACACACACAAAAAAAATAATACAAAAAACACGTAAAAATAACAAAAATGCACACAAAATTACAAAAAAATATTTTTAAAAAAGTTATTTTTTGTGTGTTTTTTGTGTTTTTTGTAATTTTTGTGTGTGTTTTATGTGTGTGTTCTGTGTGTTTTTATGGGGGTGTTTTTTTGTGTGTTTTTGCATGTTTTTTATGGGTGTCTCTGTGTGTTTTTTGTATGTTTTTTATTTGTGTTTTTTGTCATTTTGTGTGCGTGTTTAGTTTATTTGATGTGTTTTTTGTCATTTTTGTGTTTTTTGTCATTTTTGTGTGTTTTTTGTCATTTTTTGATGTGTTTTTTTTGTGTTTCTTGCGTGTTTCTGTGCGTTTTTTGACATTTTTTTGTGTGTGTTTTTTTGTGTTTCAAATGTTGATCCAGTAAGTGAAAATGAAAATAATAATGAGGTGAGGTTGAGCTGAAAAAGATGATACCAACATGACATGGTGATCATTATTTAAGTTGCATATACAGACAGAATGAAAAAGAGTCAAAAAACAACAAAACAGCCCCAAACTCCAAAGGGTTAAAACTGATTTAAATTCAAAGAATACAGTGCCATTTCACACAAAAAACAACAACATCTAATCCCCGTTTGGACACGATCCCTTAATTTAGAAACCACAAATCTTTCCCGGGTGTTATTAAGAGTTCAAAACAATCACATATTTCTCAGTATAATAAACAGTAAGCAAATAAAAATATGTCAGCATATTTCTACAGACATCACTTTCATCAAGCAGAAGTTCTAGAGAGGTTAAAAGATTGCAGGAAGTGGTTTAGAGTTCTTTGATTTGATGATGATAAGGAGCACTTCATATATCTCTGACTGTTGCAGAAGCAAAGTAGATTCAGGCAAAAGGAGAAATGAGCCCAATTATTCATTTCCTCTCATCCATTTACACTGCAGCGATGTTAGAGAGCCTGAGTGGAGTCAGAGATTGTCTGTGGAGGAGAATGAAAGTCCAGGCGACCCATTTCTAGTTTCTATCCCTTAAGTCTGCCCTCTCTAAAGCTGCTGCACCTTAGATGCAAAAAATTAGCTTAAAGGAGTTTTAACTGGCCAGTGAATTTTAACTGGTGTCAGTTTAATAGTGATGATGCCTCTAAATGAGCTACACAATCAAACAAGAACATCAGCCTGAAGATTAGCTATTTATAGACCATAATTATAATAGAGTACATTGGGGGAAATACATCATACCCAATATTATATAGTATGTATTTAAAATGGGATATCTTAATATATTATGTGCTCACAAATTCCACTCTGCCTCCAACATATTGATTAAAAAAGTGTATACAGGTGCATCTCAATACATCAGAATATGATGGAAAGTCCATTTCCAGTAGTCAAACAGCCCCAACAAGTATTGAGTCATTTAGATGGACACAATACTAGAAAGAGAGAAAATGGAGAGAAGTCTTCAGGAATTTTCCTTTTTTGGTGATTTTGTGTGTTTTTTGGTCATTTTATCTTTTTTTAGGCCATTTTGCGTTTTTTTTTCTGGCCATTTTAAGTGTTTTTTGGTCATTTTATCTATTTTGTTTGGCAATTTTGCATCATTTTTGGTAATTGTATGTGTTTTTTAGTCATTTTATCTCTTCTTTTGGCCATTTTGCGTCTTTTTTGTAATTTTATGTGTTTTTTGGTCCTTTTATCATTTTTCTTTTGGCCATTTTGCATCTTTTTAGGTCATTTTGTGTGTTTTTTGCTCATTTTATCTATTTTTTTTGCAATTTTGTGTCTTTTTTGGTAATTTTGTGTGTTTTTTGGTCATTTTATCCCTTTTGGCCATTTTGTGGCTTTTTTTGGTTGTTTTATGTTTTTTTGGTCATTTTATCAATTTTTTTTGTCAATTTTGCATCTTTTTTTTAGGTCATTTTGTGTGTTTTTTGGTCATTTTATCTCCTTTTTTGTGGCAATTTTGCGTCTTTTTTGGCCTTTTTTTGGCAAGAGGTAATTTCATAGACAAAAGCAGGTATGTAACATTTATTTAACAAATATATTAAGAAATGTGGTTTTACATCAGTATATACATTTCGGTTGGTGGCTAAAACAAAGTTAACTTCACCATCAATCATATTGAAGTTAATTATCTTACGTAAAAAAATAAGTTGCATCTTTATTTTACGTTATTCCAAATCAAATGCACGTGCAAGCTGGATCAAGAATTTTTTCAAGGCAGTGATGCTCATGGTATCATTACGGCTTTTGTCCACAGTGACCTTAAAATCAACATAAAGTTCCTTGAAGTCTCCTTTATGCTTCTCTGGGCCTGTAGATGACTGTGCAGCTGCAGACATGGTGCTGACGGGGCTGTTTGTAGAAGAAGAAGAAGGTATACTTAATTAATTCAATCCAATCCAATCATTGTACATGCACACATGGCTGAAATATACACACCACGCAGCAATACATATGCATTAATGTATGGAGGGTTGCCAGAGCAGAGGTTGCTTCATAGGATACGCCTCAGTAGTTCTGATCAAGTGAGCTGGCGTTTCTCCAAGTACCACACTCTGCATGTTGTCCGAGCTGGACTGGAACCAGGAACTATATACGGTCTCAGCTGACTCATTTAAATAGTGCTCAGATCTCTGCAACAACTTGCATATATGTCTGTTTTAATAATGCAAAATTGTACATGTGCACATCTTTTTAGGTCATTTTGTGTGTTTTTTGGTCATTTTATCTCTTTTTTGGGGGCCATTTTTCATTTTTTTAGGTCATTTTGTGTGTTTTTTTTGTCATTTTATCTCTTTTTTTGGGCCATTTTTCATCTTTTTAGGTCATTTTATGTGTTTTTTGGTCATTTTATCTATTTCGTTTGGCCATTTTGCATCTTTTTAGGTAATTTTATGAGTTTTTTTTGGTCATTTTATCAATTTTTTTGGGCCATTTTGCATCTTTTTTAGGTCATTTTGTGTGTCTTTTGGTCATTTCATGTCTTTTTTTGGCCATTTTGCGTCTTTCTGGCCATTTTGCGTCTTTCTGGCCATTTATCAAGTGAGTTGGCATTTCTCCAAGTACCACACTCTGCATGTTGTCCGAGCTGGACTGGAATCAGGAACTATACGGTCTCAGCTGACTCATTTAAATAGTGCTCAGATCTCTGCAACATTTTGCATATATGTATGTTTTAATAATGCAAAACTGTACATGTGAACATCTTTTTAGGTAATTTTGTGTGTTTTTTGGTCATTTTATCTCTTTTTTTGGGGCCATTTTTCACCTTTTTAGGTAATTTTGTGTGTTCTTTGGTCATTTCATGTCTTTTTTTGGACATTTTGCTTCTTTTTTTTAGGTAATTTTGTGTGTTTTTTGGTAATTTTATGTTTTTGTGTGGCCATTTTGCATCTTTTTCGGTCATTTTGTGTGTTTTTTGGTAATTTCATGTCTTTTTTTAGCCATTTTGCGTCTTTTTGGCCATTTATCAAGTGCGTTGGCATTTCTCCAAGTACCACACTCTGCATGTTGTCCGAGCTGGACTTGAATCAGGAACTATATACGGTCTCAGCTGACTAATTTAAATAATGCTCAGATCTCAGCAACATCTTGCATATATGTATGTTTTAATAATGAAAAAGTGTACATATGTGCACAAAACTATATCAGTGATTATGAAAGAGTCTTTGTTCATTTCCTTTTTTCCCCTTTTCTTTTTAAACCTTTGATGCACAACATGGGTCAAAAATGATCCGCATTCATTTCTCATGTTGTTTCATGCTGCTGTGTGTTTCTTTGCTTTGATCTATTTAAATCAATTTATTTCATGATTGGATAGTCCAAGTATTCTTTGAATATCTTTTTTTAAATTACAATCGATCATCATATCCATTTTTCCTTTCATACTTGATGAAGAAAAATAGTTTTTGTATTATTACATCAATTTTACACACATGGGTCAAAAATTACTCATTCATCCAAATTTGATTTAAAATTAAAGGCACTAATACTATAATAATAGGAATGTGTTTCAAATAGTTACTTTAGCACTAAGAGAGGCCAAACACCCATATATTTAATATATTTAACATGTTTATGTATCATCTGGAAGGTATTCACAGAGCTTTACTTTTTTCCATATTTTATAAATAAAATATTAATACAACAATACCAGAGCAAGCAGAGAAGCAAATTTAAAGCATAAATTACACCAGAAACCAGGAGCCAAGTAGATCCTCAAAAATTAAAAATGCACTAGAGATTTACAGCTAAAACTATAGTTATAAAGGCCCGAGACCGCACCCCCAGAAACGAGAAAACAAAGCCTTTTAACAGGCCAATTTCAGCTTAAGTGACTCAGGCCTGTCAAGTGAAAAACACTAAATAGAATAAAATACAAATACAGCAAAACCAGAGCGAGCAGAAAAGCAAATTTAAAGCATAAACTATACACTGTAATAAAGTATTCTGTAGTCATTTCATTTTACTTAATATATTTGATAAAATGTATTAAATATAAATGCGTCCTTGATTTTGAGGCAGTTGTTTAAGTGACTTTAATATAAAAATGTTTGAGATAGAATCTACTTATTTTGATCACATTAAATATAATCTTTATGTGTATGTAATTCTAAATCAAGAGAATTTTAAGGAATCCAACACAATAGAATTAGTCCATTTTTAATTGACAGGCACTTCCTGTTAAGTTATTAACTCAACTTGTAACGTAGTTAGATTTAATTAATAATATTGCGTGCAATCTGTTGCCTCAATTTGATTGAGTAGCTATTGTTTATCTTTTTTTACAGTGGTAGATCCTCAAAAATTAAAAAAGCACTCATTTGATGATGATCAAAAACAAGTTGGTTGAGGAAAACCTGCAATACTGAATGATGAAATTAATTTATTGCAAAGATATAGAATATAAAAACTCAGTCGGGTCACTTTAGACCATGTTGTGCACAATGAAACTGCTTTTATTGCAACAAGTGACAACCAGTGTCCCATAGTTGGATAGTTGGAGCCTGTCTTGTGTCCTTTGGGTGCCCTGATGTCACGGTAAATCTGCCATGTTAACAACTTGAAAATCATTTTTACTGGATTCAAGCAAAGCGTTCAAAATCTGCAGTCTCATCCGAAATGCCACATTGTGATCCGCACTGTGTCAGGTAATTGCTTCTGCAAACACCAGCGATACATAATCAATACCTCTCACTCATCCCAGTCAGATCCTTATTACAGCAGCTCATGTGCATTTTCATTTATCCGGCAGATGACACCGGCAGAGACAAGAGAACGCTAATATTGACACAGAGCAGAAGCTCATCTGAGCGATGCTAATCTCATGCTGACGCTAGCTTCATGCCAATCGCTAGCATGTCATTATCTATTAGAAGAAGGGCAAAGCTCTCAGCTTATGAACAGAATCCTAATACAGGCACCTGAACTCACATCATAAAACGACCCAGTGCTAATATACTGTCATGCTGCAGTACAGTTTGATGCACAACACATTGACCCCCTTCTAATGCACAACATGGGTCAAAAATGACCTGCATTCATTCCCCATGTTATTTAATGCTGCTGTGTGTTTCTGTGCTCTATCTTTGATAACAACAGATCATTATTTCCATTTTGCCTCTCATACTTGATAAAGAAAAAATGTTTTTGTATTATTACATAGCTAACTACTTGGCTAATTAGCTTGCTAAGCTAACTACTTAGCCAAGAAGTTAGCTAAGTAGCTTGCTCAGCTAACTACTTAGCTAACTTCTTGGCTAAGTAGTTAGCTTAGCAAGCTACTTAGCTAACTGTGTCTTTTTAAAGTAATTTAGGTTTTTTTTTTCTGTCATTTTGTGTCTTTTTTTTTTTAGTAATTTTGTGTCTTTTTTGGGTCATTTTGTGTCTTTTTTAAGTAATTTAGTTTTTTTTCTGTCATTTTGTGTCTTTATTAGTAATTTTGTGTCTTTTTTTGGTCATGTTGTGTCTTTTTTTAAGTAAGTGTTGGTGTTTGCTGGCAACTTAGCGTGTGCTATGCTAGCTGTACCTGCAGAAGAGACGCATTTTAAAATGGAAATATTGCAGACGATCAGGTTAATTTCATCATGGCGGCCAAAATCGTGATCACAATTGAAATTTGATCAATTGTGCAGCCCTAGTTTAGACTCATTTTATTCAGAGTACCTTCATCTGGTAACAAATTGTATGTAAATATACTTTATATAGCTTCATCCATAGGAGCATTTCTTAAACCAGGTGTTCAAAGTAAATATACAGAATCCTCCACATTCCCATATTCTATTTCATATCTAGAATTTCAACACATTTTGCATGAAATAGAACCAGGAATCAAGTGTATAGCAATGGAAGGAGATCAACAAATTATATTGTAAAGTAGTAGCATGTAGAGGTAAATGAGGCCTACAGAGCCCTGGTGGACCCCTGGAGGGGCGATGGCGCCGGAGAAGATGATGGATTGCTTGTCATGGCGGTCGGCTGCATGGCGAGGTGGGACCGGAGCCAGCCTGGCGCTCAGCTGGAAACACACAAGCATGCTGTATATGTTAAATATGAAGAAAATTGAATTAATTCTATGTTTTTAATCATCTTTGATGCTGTACAATGCATGCTGTCATAGCTGGTTTGATTCAATATTTCAGTTATTTTCTGGGTGACTTTATGCTTTATTTATAGTATTTTTTTTTCAACTCTTTTTATTGATTTTTTCTCATTTTGAACATAAAATATATCAGACACTAAAGACACCATTTACAAGTACACGTTTACATAAAAAGGTCATTTAAGTTGTATTAACTTATGTATCTCAAAATGAAAAGTAGACAGATGTAGGAGATTAATTAAAAAAAAAGATTATACCTATATTGTACCCAAACATCTGTCCACTCTTCAAAATTAAAAAAATAAATACATAAAAATAAATAAATAAAACTAACAAATAAATAAACAGATAGGAATAAAAATAAATAAATAAAATAAAATAAAAGATAAACAGAGACAGGAATAAAAAAATAAAAATAAACAGACATTCATAAAAATAAATAAATAAAATAAAATAAAAAATAAACAGACAGGACTAGAACTAAATAAATAAAATAAAATAAAAAATAAACAGAGACAGGAATAAAAAAAAATAAAAAAATAAAAAATAAAAGTTCTTTCCTTCTATTAAGAGAACTTCTATAACTTGCCTCCAGACTATGTGTTCTGGTAAAAATAATCAATATATGGTTGCCAAATTCTATAGAACTTTGTTTCCTGATTTTTCAGTCAGAATCTGATTTTCTCCAGCTCTAAATGTCTCATAACATCTGTCATAAGATCTGAAAAAAATCAATGTTTCCATGTTGTTTTTACTCTCTGATATTCAAAACATGTTCAAAAATGTGTGTGTATGTTTTATTAATACATGCAAAAGCAGTCAGGAAAAAAACTGCTGTGTTCAAGGTGGAAATAAAGAGTTTTTAATTCTATTACACAAAGGTGACTTAATTGTGTTTTTTGGAAATTCGGAACAACAATCCACATAAGTGGACATCATTTTTCTCTAAAAGAACATCATATCAAAAGATGATGCTTCGTTTTTATTCTAATTAGGTTCCAATAAGCCCAAATAGCAAAGAAAAATGAAAATGTTAAAAAACAACTTGGGCCTCTAGAGGTTAAAACCTTTTTTTTTTTTTTTTTTTTAACGAAAAGTATAGTACAGAAGTGGGAAGGTCAGTAAGTAGAGCGGCGATCCTGTCAGAATGCAGAGCACAGCGCTGATGGGTTTGGTTTCACATTATGGCCGGGAGGTAAACGGGCCCCGGGCTGGATCACGGCCTGCAGATATGCAGGTGTCAATCCCCTCAACGTGCTGCCAGAAGAGGATCTACGGAGAGGACGACACGGGAGATTTCAGGAGGTTTAGTGTGACAGCAGCTGCAGCATTCTGTGTTTCAGGAGGACAGAAGGAGGAGCATTATTACTCAAACATGGAGCCGGGACACGGGCACACATCCCTTCATATTTGAGAAAGATTACGGTCTCATTATGAACTCCTGTGGTTTTCTATTAATGAACTCCTCACATATTTAAAGAAGCTCACAGTGTGTGTTTTCTCCCTAATTACAAGCCAAAATGCTTGAAAGTCTGGCTAAATTACTCTGTTAAAGTGAGAACGGCTCAGATGTTTGACTTAAGGCCTGCTAGTTAGAACTGTTTCTGTTCTCCATCCATTTTCCTCTGCTTATCTGGGGCCGGGTCGCGGGGGCAGCAGGCTAAGCAGGGCATTCCACAACATCCAGCTCCTCCTGGGGGATCTATCTATTTTTATTTTATTTTTTTACACATTTTAATGATCTATAAGCAGTAATGAGCTGGGCTGTACATATATGTTAACCCATTTAGGCCTAAAACGGCTGTAAAAACTACCTGTAAAACCTCTGGGCGGTTTTAAAATCAGTCCCTAAAACCTGAAGTTTTTCTGTAAATCCAACAGAAGTGTCAACGCTTCCTACTAAATAATAGATTTTTCAGCCTCTGTAGCAGATAGAAATTAAATTCAAAAAGTATCTGAGAGCTTATAGCTGTTATATCTGAGCTCCCTCCGCTATAGTCGTCTTCACCATGATTTCAGTTCTGGAAAAGTCCCATGATGCATTGGGACACTCCCACATGTATACTCATTTTGTGTCTATTTTGGTCATTTTGTGTCTTTTTTTGGTCATTTTGTGTCTTTTTTAGTCATTTTGTGTCTTAATTAGTCATTTTGTGTCTTTTTGTCTTTTATTTTAGTCATTTTGTGTCTTTTTTGGTCATTTTGTGTCTTTTTTGGTCATTTTGTCTCTTTTTGTGACTTTTTTTAGTCATTTTGTGTCTTTTTTTGGTGATGATTTTAAAGTTCTGGAAAAGTCCCATGATGCATTGCGACACTGCATTGAGATCACGCGATAATCCTGACCATACGGGAGACCGCAAGATCCCGTGATAAACTTTAAACTCTATTTATACAGTCTATGGATAAACTGTGTGTATAAAGTAAACAACAACAACAACAACAACAAAAAACAACTTACTTTGCTTCTCTGAGGTGAAAGATCTGTTGATCTGACCATCTATCCTTATAAAAACAATATGTTATGTCATAAATGATTGTATGATGTTCCACTTCAACAATCAGTCTCTTGTCGTCCGTGTCGCCGATCCTCTGAGACCCTTTGATTGATTGATTGATTAATTGATTGATTGATTGATTGATTGATTGATTGATTGATTGCTGATCTGGTGCCCCGGTCATAACATAATGTTGATGTGAAGTAGTTTTAGGCTGCATGAACTGCGTATTGTGTTTTATTTTGAAAGGGGCGGAAGTGTTTTATGCTGATTCTGAGTCGGACTTCCTGTCTGGTGCGATCTGCTCGGTTGAGATTCATGCGGTTTGGCAGCGTCTCGCGGAGAAAATAGAAGTCCTACCTAATGCTGCGTAGAGACGCTGACGCGACGCTGCAGTAACGTTACGCTACGCGCCCGGTGGAAATGCTCTCATTGATTAGAGTGTTACCTATTTGCAACGTCATACGCGATGCTGACGTTACGCTGCAGTAACGCGCCCGGTGGAAATCAGGCTTGATGCATTTCATTGGCCAAGAGACCAAAAATAGGTTCTACAAAAAAAATACAAATACTACAAAACGTCGTATCCGTTTTCCGGCTTTAATGGTAGAATAACGCAACAGCGCCCCCTGTTTTAATGGTAGAAATGCAGTAATGCTTTCCCGCCTTAAATGGGTTTATATAGGGCCTCTAAAATGAGCCGTAGGCCTTTAATAAAATAATAATTAGTTTGATGCAGCTTAAAGCCCAAAATGCATTTGGAATTATGCATGTAGGCTCAGAATGAATAAAACTGAAAGTGAATAAGTGAAGCTGAGTTTTTGACTGGGAGTCCCTCTAAGAGACGGCGCCTCAGCATTTTGTAATAATGCAGGAGGAGGTGACACCTTCAGGCCCTTGTCATTCATTTTGTGATTTAAGTGATGCATTCTGTGGTGCCAGGGCCTCTGGGCCCCCGAGAGTCTGGGCCCCGTGCCAGCTTTCCCCTCGTTGGTAGTCCAAAATGAGTTCATTTAAAAAAGACAAGAAAAGAACAGAAAGTATATTTGTTTTTTAGATTAATAAATTGTTGTAACAATAGGCCTTATGCATGAAGCAATATAGAAACAAACTTCCTTTTATTTTTGCTCATATCCCGGTTTGTTCTTATTATATTTGTCCTCATTGATCCCGGGGATTCACAAATTAATTCCTCTGACGATTTGAAGATTTTCATGATAAAAAAATCTTTCATGGGAACTTTCAAAAATGCACAAAAGGTTGTTTTTTTCACACTTGAGATGTTTTTGTCTTTTTGTAAAAAATAGTTAATGCTCTAAACAGGAGATGGAAACACTTTTTCTGACATAACGAACATTTAATCACATGACAGATCAGCTGTTTCCTCTGACAGGAAAGAACAATTAGAAGTTGAATCTAATCCCTGAAGACTTTTCTCTTTAAATGTTTTTATTTTTTATTTTTAGTCACTCAAATTATGATTGGTCAGGAGCACTTTTAAAATAAGAAAATCTTGTTTTCATAGTCAACAAATTGTTTTTCCAACTCAACTATACATGTTTTAAATTTGAGGAACATAAAAAGGCATTTAATTGAATCAGATTATGATATATATTATTATATGTTTTATATTAGAGTATTATATGTTTTAGCTGCGTTTTTTTATTTTATTTTCCTGTAACACCGGTACTGAAACTTTAGGAGATTTACTTTTTTAACAGAACATCAGTTTTACTAATCAGAATCAGAATCCTCTTTATTGGCAAGGCACATACTAGGAATTTTACTCCAGTTTGTCTCTGTCTCTCATACAAAAAATGTATGTGGGTCCAATGGGAAAGGAATGTTTAACCAACTGCAGGTAACCATTTTTAAAAATGGCTGCCACGGAAACCAGGTTCTGAGTTTGTGATGGCCCAACATCCAGTTTTGTTCCCAATATATTTATCAACACATCTGCCAAATTTGGTGCTTTCATCAAAAATTAAAGATTGTTATGACATATTGAGCTATGCTGCCTCACTATTTCACCTGGAGTTTTTAAATTGATTTAAGAAAAAGTTGTTGCACGAGACTGATTGTAAGTGGAAGGTTATATTGGGACAAAATATAGGAACTTCATTAACCCTCTGGAGTCCATGAAAGCACCGGACCACGACTTCTTCATGACGTCAAAAAAAGACACAAAAAGACTAGAAAAAACGACACAAAAATGACCAAAAAAGACACAAAATGACCATAAAAGACACAGAAACACAAAATGACCAAAAAAGAGACAAAATGACCAAAAAAGACACAACAACAGACACAAAATGACCAAAAAAGACACAAAATGACAAAAAAGACACACAAAAAAAGACAACAACAGACACAAAATGACCAAAAAAGACACAAAAAAGACATGAAAAGGATTAAAAAAATGGGCAAAATAGTCCAAGACTCATGGAGTTAAGATAAGGTTGTGTTACAGAATACCATTTAAAAAACAGATTTTTCCTAGAAAGCACAATAAAAATAAACTGTTTCCTTTAGATTAAAACATGAGAAAAGATTTGTTTCCCAGCTGGTAATGTCCTATAGTGATGTGAGAGGATCTGCTGACAGATGCTGCACCATATGATCAGTGTCTGCGTGTCTCATATTTCCATATGTTCCTCCAGCAGCAGCTTTGTTTATGTGCAGGAGTCGGTTGCACGTGACTAGCAGAAAGTTCCTCACCGTCCATAATGAGAGAATGTTTATCCAGACAGATTGTCATTGACAATAAGCAATATCCCATCAGCTAAAACCAACACAGCTGTCTGAGCCTGTGGACCCAAACCAGAAAGATTTAATTGGTGGGTAAACTCAGAGAGTGAGTCAAAACCACACGACTAGTTTAAGAGATTGTTAAAAGGCTTAAGACGTATGCTGCAAGGCAAAGGTAAGACCATAATAACGTTTTTTTAATTAATAAGCTTTTTGTGTGCAACAGTTTGTACGTGTAAAACAGGGGCCTCAAACTCATATTACCTGGGGGCCGCTGGAGGCAGTACCAAAATGACCAAAAAATGACACACAATTACAAAATTAAACTAGAAAATTTCCTCTGGGGAAATTGTGAAAGGGCCACGGGGGCTACTGCCGGTGTGTGTACACTATGATAAGATTCTTCAGAGATTTCAAAGTATGCCCTTTAACCTCAAAATGTGTGTGTGTGTGTGTGTGTGTGTGTGTGTGTGTGAGTGTGTGAAACGTGTATCTGGAGGAGTGTGCGCGCTTACGCGCGCATTTGTGTGTGTGTGTGTGCGTGTGTGTAGCAAAAATCGCATAAAGTTACCTGTGTGTGTGTGTGTGTGCGTGTGTGTTTGAAGCATAGGTATGCATGTGTGAGGAGTGTGCACGCTTACGTGCATGTGTGTGTGTATCTGTAACTGTAATCACATCAAAGATCAAAGGCAATCAGATCAAAGCAATCAACAGAATTACCTGACACCTGTTCCTGCTCAGTGACAGCAGAGGTGGACAGACTGGAATTTCTGGTCTCGAACAGAAAGCATTTTTGCCAAAACCATAATACCTATCATTGATCCGACTTCACTTTGAGCGTCCTGAGTTCTTCCTGAACGTCTACATATGTTTTTTTTTTTAGAAAAATGAAAAAATAGCTTTGTTAGAGCGATCTAAAAAAACTGTTACATCTCCCTTTTTCAGAAATCTTCCTGCATTTTTAATATGGGAGCCAATGAGGCTGTTGGTGCATGTTGGTGGCGCATCTGTGCATCCTACGCCCAAACTATAACTCTGACAGCTTTACCAGAGGATTGTGAGTGAGAAGACTAATTTTCCTACGTTTCTATGTATGAATTATTTCTGTAGAGTGGAATTTGCGGCCTGGAGTGCAGTTTTCAAATTTATTTTTTGACAATTTTTTCTCTCCCTCTACACTCTGGCGATGATGTCACACACTGTGACACGAACATTCCGTGCAATACACACCCATTATAATCTCAGAATTTCTCCAAAAATGATCATGGTCATTGAACAGGGATTGATAAAAAACTATATGACCTATCGAAACGTGGATTAATACACCGATACACAAGACTTGTGTCTACTGTTTAAAGTTTAAATACGTCGCGAAAAATTCATATTCTGTAGAGAAAAGTAATAGCACACCGATCCCGATCAAACTGCATGTTTTGATATATAATTTGTCCTGCAACTATTCAAGTTGTAGGACTAGTAGCGGGACGAAATTGCGTCCGGAAGAGGAAGAAGAAGAAATCCACAGTATAACAGTAGTGCTTGTCACTGCTGCAAGGATAAGGTAGTAGTCTTTTCCTGTAGAACTTGAATTTATGCAATATTTAATACCAAACCGCGCCAAAGATTAAAACATCAAAGAGGAAGCAGGTTTTGTGATCTGTGCAGCTGCCAACCTGTGCATTCACCAACCCCCCAAACTTCACCATATCTCCGTTTCATGCTCTTTTTTCAGCAGCCAAAAATGGAGCATTGGCAAATATTCCTCTGTCTGCACACTCCACTGGAGAGCACCTGCACCTCTTTTTTTTTCCCGCTTTTGAATCACGGGGAAGTAAGTCGATTTTCTACCCCAATTTCACATCATTACTGAGTCATTTCCACTAAAAATAGATGCAAAACCCGAATGAGGATTACACACCCAAACACACAGTCACACGTTATTAAACACAATCCCTAATCAATAGATGTGACAGGTTAGAGCATTACCACCCCGCCCCCACTCTCTGATTGTGTTTTGCACCTGTGTGAATGACTCCCAGCTCCAAATCCAGTCAGTCAAGCACATGTTTAACAGAAAATAGATGGATTTTTTTTTTTTTTTGGTCCCACTGAGGTGCTCCTGGAAACAGCCGAACGATGAGGTAAACAACAGGAAGGAGCTTTTGGGGCGATAAGCTGCATGTAAGCTGTGAAAGCTGTCTGGGAGGCAGCTAAATTACCTTATTCTAATGAGGCCAATGTGGGTGTAGCATGCAACATGAACATGATGCAAGACGACAAAACACTGAAAGTGTAATTTAGAGTCGGATGCGTCGTGAAAATGTTTGCAGGCATTTTTAATTTTATCTGCTATCTTAGATGCTTCGGATACGGCGAAGAAAAACACAACATTATGAGCAATTAACGCTTTAAGGTTTGAGTCACAATAGCTGATATAATAACACGATAATGGGCGGGCTCATTTGCATATTGTTTGGATGACTTTGCTTTAGGAAAACTTCCCAAAATTGACCTTGTTTGCACGGCAAGCTGATAATTAAATTTATCAAAATACAGCATCACCTGAATCCCACTACTGGGGTTTACATAGCAGGAGCACCGAAGTCTGTACTCAAATTAAAACCATTTTTACCAGACACAGTTTCTGAGGTGATGATCTCTAGAAGTCTGAGTGGAAAACTTGATCAAATCATTAATTGCACTACTTAACTGTGCAGAATTCTGCTCAACACGAGAGGCAGGACGAGTGGCATTTAGAGCCAAGAGAGCCTCTCGAGTGTCAGTCAGCAGGTGAGACGGAGAGAGACGCTTTGCATAAACCCCTCATTGCACTTAAATACGCACTTAAGTAAATGAAGTTTTGCAAACATACAGAATCTACCGAGCACGCTGTCACTCTACACCTAATTCATGCTAGCATCAACTGGAGCATTAGCTTGGATGTTCATTTTGGCTAGCAAAAAACTAAAATAAATGTTTGTTACTGACCTCAGAAAACTGAGCAGCGACTCCTTGGAGTGTCTGTTAGTCCAACCAAACGCTGAACAAGACATTTAATGAACAAAACGTTCAAATAAACTTTAATCATTAAGTGAAAATACAGTGAAAGGGTCAAAGTTATGAGACCAAACCGCTAAACGTCCTTTTTTATATCTATATAACATTATATATAACTTTATTGACACGTTGCCGTGGATACGCATTGTTCTGCTTCTCTCCTGATGACGGCTCGTCTTGTTAGTGACCTGTCAATCAAAGGTAGCCCCGCCCCAAATCATACGATTCTTTATCTTCTATTTTCTTCTAAATGAGGCCATTATTTACACTATTAACATCAGATTGTCTTGAAGAAGATTTTTTTTTACTAGCGATTGAGACCATAGTGTTGTCCTAAAAAAAATTTCTGAGGTAATAAATCAAGTGAGAATTTTTCTCATTTAGCATTGAAATTAATGGACAGAAATGTGGAGGTTGCTGCCTGACCAATATGCACAAGAAAAGTGCACTCAGGCCACGTTTATACATAGCAGGGTATTTGGAGAAACGAATATTCCCCCCCTCTATTTTCAAAAATAACATTGTGCACACAACATTGTTTTCAGAAAAGTTGTCCTTTACATCAACCCGCATAAATACGCCGTCGAGTACCATTATAACTGTGCCAAACCTATTATATGGGCGGCAGCGTATGGAGAAGGATAAAGCCATGCAAGCCAATCAGAATCCTCAGAATCAACAACAACGAATAACACGAGCAACTTCCTGTTCCTTTCAAAACAACTAGATAGAATGAGCGTGAGAACCTAAAACCCCGTTTGTTTCTCCCAGTTGACACGACAACACATAACCAGAGTTTTCCAAATTCTCCACTTTGCCCGGAGTATTTAGAAATAATCGTTTTCTGTGATAAAAACGGGGTTTTCAAGCAAATGAGAGGCCAAACCGCATGGAAATATCTGCGTTTTCCCTTCGTGTAAACGGGGCCTCAGTAAGGTGATCTCCTCCAGGTGTGTTTCCCTCTCCCCTTCCAAAAAAAAAAAGAGATGAATCACACTGTATTGTCCCTACTGTTTGCCTCCCTGCTCAGACCCGGAGGTTGCCGCCTGTGTGAAACGGTTGTACAATCGCTATGACAGTAACTGTTTTAAACACATTGTGCAGAATTCTGCTCAACACAAGAGGCAGGACGAGTGGCATTTAGAGCCAAGTGAGCCTCTCGAGTGTCAGTCAGCAGGTGAGACGGAGAGAGACGCTCGGCTTCAGCTGCTTTGCATAAATTCCTTCATTGCACTTAAATACGCACTTAAGTAAATTAAGTTTTGCAAACATACAGAATCTAGCGAGCACGCTGTCAAGTGAGTCACCCTTCACAGCTGAGGAGTCCTCTGACAAAACGGGTCACAGTGTTTCTTTACAATGGTGGTTAAATGCACACAGGCTGTAAACTCCTTTCGCTTCAACAACAAAACACTGCTGAAGCAAACTGCCATCAAAAAACATTTTCACTTTGGAGACTCCGAGAGTGTCGAACAATAGCCGTGGAACAACCAATTTCACATTCTCTCTCACGTCGTCCGTGTGTGCCTATTGTTGTTTGTCCTCCCCAGTTCGATTTTCCCGATATCATTGCTATTGAATGCTCGTTTTCGATATGTGTCTCATTTCTCAGAACAGAGCGTTTGAAGTGAGCGTCCTCGAATGCACCGAGGAGTTTTTTCACACTGATCTCTGCACATTTTATCTCAAACACAAGAAAGGGTGTACAGTACACTGCAATTTTGGAGTCTTAAAGTTAATTTTCAGACTGTCCTGTCCTTTGGTGTCTTTAAGTAATTTGGGTTTTTTTTCTGTCATTTTGTGTCTTTTTTATAGTATTTTTTTGTCTTTTTTTGGTCATTTTGTGTCTTTAAGTAATTTAGGTTTTTTTCTTTCATTTTGTCTTTTTTTTTCATTTTGTGTCTTTTTTTGGTCATATTGTATCTTTTTTCTGTCATTTTGTGTCTTTAAGTAATTTATTTTTTTCAGTCATTTTGTGTCTTTTTTGTAATTTTGTGTCTTTTTTTTGTCATTTTGTGTTTTTTTTAGTCATTTTGTGTCTTTTTTTTGTCATTTTGTGTCTTTTTTTTTAATAGTAATTTTGTGTCTTTTTTTGGTCATTTTGTGTCTTCGAGTAATTTAGTTTTTTTTCTGTCATTTTGTGTCTTTTTTTGGTCATATTGTGTCATTAAGTAATTTAGTTTTTATGTGTCTCATTTCTCAGATCACAGCATTTGAAGTGAGCGTCCTTGAATGCACCGAGGAGTTTTTTCACGATGATCTCTGCACATTTTATCTCAAACACAATAAAGGGTATACAGTACACTACAATTTTGCGTTAAAGTTAATTTTCAGACTGTCCTGAAAATGAAGAGTGGTATTTTTTTATTTATTTTTATTTCCCACATAAAGCACTCACATGACAAACCACAGAAAAGGGAAAAAACAAACAGCACAGCACGCAGACAAGGAATAAAACAAAAGAAATAAAAATAATAAAATAAAATAAAATAAAATAAAATAAAATAAAATAAAATAAAATAAAATAAAATAAAATAAAATAAAATAAAATAAAATAAAATAAAATAAAAATAAAAAACAAAAATACAATAAAAATAAAAATAAGAAAATAAAATAAAATGAAAAATAGTAAGTTACCACTGTGTTACCTATACATCTTTCATTTACTGTCAGTCATTCAGTCATCCGTACAGATATACAAGGCTGTACGGTTTACATGGTGAAAAAATATAGGAAAAAAAAAAAAGAAAGAAAAAAAGACCAAGGGAGTGAAGACTAACCAGCCACCAACTCCACAAAGGACCGCCAAGTTCTGAGCCTCGAAGGGTAAATCTGAGCTTCTCCAAAGCAAGGTGCCGCAAAACATCCCTCCTCCACATTGTATAAGAAGGTGGGATTGCCTGTTTCCAGTTCAACAAAATCAAGAGCTGTATTTTTGGGGGGTAAAACCAACTGGTATAGTTCCTCAACTCACAAAAAGAAATAGCCGGCAACAAACCCAACACTCTCTCCATACAGTATGAATTAAACATCACTCTCTCTCTTATTATGAGAAGTGCACTTTCTGGCAAAGTTTATGCCAACTAAATTCCTTGGGGGCTGGGTAAATGTTAACAGACACAAAATAACTCAGAAAAACATTCGACAGTCTGGCCAAACAATAGTATTGTGACTGGGGAAGTATTCCTAAATGACATGCATATGAGGGGTCATTTAATGGTCAAAGCAGCAAACTTATCATGCACAGTCAGTTCACCAAGCGACTCAAATATGAATATTAATACTCTATCTTGACCCAGAGCCCTATCATGACAATTCATATATTCCATTTTTTTATAACACCTTATTAGTCTCCAAAGCCAGACCGATCATCACAGAGCTGCCGTGTCAGCATCAGAGGATGCTGTCTGCCTGCATCCATTACCATACTGGGAAAAAACTGTCTGGGTTGTTTGTGTCCTTTAAACCAGTCACAGTCGTCTTTGGGAGGTTGGTCTCCCCAAAAAACGTCAATATAGGGTGTTTGTACAGGCAGCAAAATGCAAAAATGCTGACATAATAGTAATGATCGAACAAATGGATGACTTTCACCTAGAAGAACGGGGTTCATATCCCATATGACAACAAAAGTAAACAACTTTTTATGTAAATTCTGTTTTTTAAGTAATTTACGTTAACTCCCGATTTGTAAATCACGTTTTTTTTAAATGAAACATACATTTTTTTTTAAGTAACTTCTTTTAATGTAACTTCTTTTTATGTAACTTCTGTGGCTCAAGTCACCCTCGATCAGATCTCAGTCTGCTCTCAGCTCGTCTACGCAAATTTGAGTCAGCGTGAAGTCCACACGTCTGAGTCTGAGAATTGATCTTACACTATTGTATCGATGTCTGGAGCTGATAAAACTCTGCGGTGTTTTGTTTTTTAATGGTGACAAACCAAAGCATGTTTAGGCTACATAATTTATCATGAAAACATATGATAGTTTGATAAACCACACGTGAACCCTGTCGTAAGACCAAATATACACTCAGATCTGCGCTCGTTTCTACGCTCGTTTCTACGCTTGTTTCTACGCTCGTTTCTACGCTCGTTTCTACGCTCGTTTGATAAACGAGGGCCACGGCGTTTGTAGCGTTGTGTAACAGAACTACTTGGTTAGGTTTAGGCAACATAACTACGTAGTTAAAAAAGATCAGGCTTTGGGTTCTGTATGAAATTAATGAATGCAGTTATGTAGGTGAAGTAGAACATGATGTTTTTCAGTGTAGATGTTCATTTACAAGTTAAATTAAAATAGTAACAATATCAGTTTTTGGTTTCATAGGGAATACAAACACGAGTCTCCTGGCTTAAAGTCTTTGTTTGACCCATACACCTTCCTAACCGCCATAAATGCACTCTCTATCTTAATACTACGTCGCCTCACTTTTGTTTAGTTTTAATTACTACAGCCACTAGAGGTCGCCACCCAACAACAAACATCAATAAGATGGGTTATCTACTAATTATGGTACATTATTTATTTTGTGGTTATAAGTACAAATAATGAATGAGAACAGTTCGATCCAGGATCACATTTTGCCATGATGACATTCATGCACAATAAGTGTTAATACTAGCTGCACTGGTAATCATTTGAAACCATCACTGAAAAAAATACTGAACAATATTGAAATGTAATTCTGCTTTTCAAGTTAAACTGCACATTATCACCCTGACACTCCAAGTAGCAGATTTCCCCAAGCAAACACATTGAGATTAATCAACTATTTAATTGAATTCAAAAAAAGTTTGGTTCTTTGGTTAGACTTTAAATTCCCTTTCGAGTGCTACTGAGAAATGTTCATAGAATTTAACCAACAACTCACTGAAACCAAGCCTGTTTATCACCCCTGTTGTCATGGTGACACCTGACCTGTCTCCCCCTCTTCAGCCTAAGACTCTCTTCTAACTCACATGACTCTCCTCTGTCCCCCAGGGCCCATAAATCTTTCCTCCTTTCCCCATGGGGGATGGTGGACGTCAATCACAATTCTCAATCGTATGTGGAAAGTCACATGACCTTGACTGGTCTGGGTTTATTCTTTGCATTCTTTGTTAGATGGTGCACGGAAAAGAAAAGAAAGAGGAGGACAGAATGGACAGTGGCTTATAATAATGGAACTGACCAGAGTAGAGCCATGTACACACATTTTAACATTAACTTGGTGGACGTAGCATCAATGACATCTTTGTTGTTTTGTAGCCAGAAGTGACCATCGGTAGGTAATTTTCTGAGTCGCTACTAACTATTCGACGGTGATTGGATGAGGCGGCGACTTTGTGCATACGTGGTTCATTTGCAGACTGGACGCTGAGGGGTTAACATCTCCTGCTCTGACTGCAGCTGGGAGAGATTGTATAGGAGGACTGGGCCGCTTGTGAGTGCTTTGGGACGGCATCTACTCGTTAAGAAGAGTAGGAACGAGTCTCCAAAAGTCTCCAATAACACCAGGAAAAGTTGCTAGCTTTTTCATTAGTCGCTTTTAAAAAAAGAGTCACTAGAGCAGGGGTCTCAAACTCAAATTACCTGGGGGCCACTGGAGGCAGTATTAGTAATAAATAAATAACTTAAATTACAGAATTACCAAAAAAAAATCACAGAATTACCAAAAAAGACACACAATTATCAAAATGACACAAAATGACAGAAAAAAGGCACAAAATGACCAAAAAAATAAACAAAATGACCAAAAAATACACAGAATTACAAAGAAGACACGCAATTATTAGAAAAGACACAAAATGACACAAAAAGACACAAAATGACAAAAAAAAGACACAGAATTACCAAAAGAGACACAAAATTATTTTTAAAAAACCCATAATTATTAAAAAAGACACAAAATTATTAAAAAAGACAAAAACGAACTCCGTTGGTTAGCCGCTAAAAAAGTACCTATAGGTACCTGGAAAAGAGGCCGAGGGGAACTAACTAAGTACTAACTGAGTACTAACTAAGTACTCAGTGGAAACACGCCTATTTTCTCATAGACTTCTATACAATCTGACTTCTTTATGTAACTCGTGTAGTCGCCCCCTGTTGGTCATTTGTAACAAATAAAATCATACTCTATTATGAATGGAAAAAATGACCATAGGATCTCTCAGCAGATGTTTATCATTCATGAAGAGACCAACGTTGTCGGCCAGCTGAGCGAGTGAAACCAACACACAGTTGATTAGTCAGCCACAGCCTCACCTTCACCTGACTCTAATCTCCATGTGAGGAGAAGCAGCTGCTTTACAAATGGAATAGCATGTCCACAGCACACATAAAAGTGGACAAGAGGCACTTGAGCTGCCTAATGTCACACCATCATTATGATATACTGCCCTGAATGTAACCGGTAATGGAAATGGGAAATTAATTAATAAGCATGTCAAGTTGTCCTCACACAGTCTGTATCTTAAACAATTAGCAGTTACAGTAGTCCCAACAAAACTGTTTCCCCCTCTAATTAATATTTAAAATTATGTAAAAAGCTGCTCTGGAATCTAATCAGGTCACAAACTCTATTAAGGGGAGCCTGCCGTGTCAGACTGTATCTTATATTGTTCTTTAGGTACTGTGTTGAATATTAATGTCCTTTATGGAGTCAATAGACAGTGTAGAGTAGAGATGCATGTATGTGTTATGATGCATCTAACGAGGTACTTCGCATGTACAGTGAATGCACCAGTGCTGCTGAGTGGGTTATACACATCCCATTTTGTACTCATGCACAAATAGGTTGCTGGATGGAAAAACTGCTCATGTCACCAATTAACCCTCTGGAGTCTCCAAAAGCACCAAAGCATGGCTTCTTCATCACATTCAGACATAAAAACAAAGCAGACTAAAAAAAGACACAAAATGACAAAAAAAGACACAAAATTACTAAAAAAAGACACAAAATTACCAAAAAGACACAAAATGACTAAAAAAGACACAAAGTGGGCAAAAAAAGAAAAAAAATACACAAAATGACCAACAAAAGACACAAAATGACTAAAAAAAGACACAAAACGACTAAAAAAGACACAAAAAGACACAAAATGACCAAAAAAAGACAAAAATGACCAAAAAAAGACACAAAATGACCAAAAAAGGACACAAAATGACCAAAAAAGACACAAAATGACTAAAAAAAGACACAAAATGAGCAAAAAAAGAAAAAAAAATACACAAAATGACCAAAAAAGACACAAAATGACTAAAAAAAGACACAAAATGACCAAAAAAAGACACAAAAAAGAAGACAGAATAACCAAAAAACCCACCGAAGACACAAAAAAGACAAAAAGACACAAAATGACCCCAAAAAAAAGATACTAAATCACTAAAAAAGACACAACAGACAAAAAATTACCAAAAAAGACACAAAATAACTAAAAAACACATAACAACAGACACAAAAAGACACAAATGACTTACAAAGACACGAAAAGTCATGAAAATCTGAATCTGAAAAATGTAAAGACATTCATCAGGTCGTGGGCAATACTCTTGTTGTTCTAAAATGATGTGAGGGTACATTAACCATTTTATTTTGTAAATTCTATGAAAAAACAGTGAATCGATTAATATAAATTGTACTATTCAGGCTCAAAAAAAGTAAAAGCAAACCCCGATTCACTCCAGAATTCACTCCTCAGACTCCAGTCTGGACAGTGTGGAGATGCATCTAACGAGGTACTTCGCATGTACAGTGAATGCACCAGTGCTGGCTGCTGAGTCGCTTATACACTTGCAGCTTCCTCACATCTCCGGCAAATGTGTTTTTTTTTTTTTTTTGGCTGGAAATAGTCAAACACAATGGCAGTAAGCAGGTCAGAGTGTGCAATGTTCAACTGAACAAAACCTTCAGTATCAGCCTGTCTCTCTGGGAAATCAGCTAAATAATCCAATAATATTTTTGGACCCTCTTATTTCAAAGAGGCACTGGAGTCAGCATTTAGTTCATTTCTCAAACTTTTCTCTATTTTCTGTTTTGTAGAGGCTGGGGGATTACTGGCTCGGCAGGGGGGCCCCCCCTCACCGAGGTATTACACCACAAGCTGGCCTCAAATGATCTGCTGCTCTCTGACTGCTGCTTTTTCTGAATCCCCGTTCCCCGTTTCTGTGTGTCACTCTCTCTCTGCTGCCTGTCTCTGCCCATCTTTGAAATTTATGCTGCCATTTCTCTTTTACTACCCATTACTATCTTATACTGTATACCCTCCCCTCATCATAAATCTCCCTCCTCCTCCTTCCTCCTCGCACCATTTACACCTCCCTCTTTCGCTTTGCTCTTCTCCTCTCATTTGGTTATGCGAGTGTCCTTTTGCCATTTCCTATTCATCCAACCACCGGTGTCTTTTTTAGTCATTTTGTGTCTTTTTTAGTCATTTTGTGCCTTTTTTAGTAATTTTGTGCCTTTTTTTGGTCGTTTTGAGTCACTTTGTGTCTTTTTTTGGTTATTTTGTGTCTTTTTTTAGTCATTTTGTGTCTTTTTTGGTCATTTTGTGTCTTTTTGTTGGACATTTTGTGTCTTTTTTGGTCATTTTGTGTATTTTTTTAGTCATTTGGTATCTTTTTGTGTCTTTTTGAGCCACTTTGTGTCTTTTTTTGGTTATTTTGTGTCTTTTTTTAGTCATTTTGTGTCTTTTTTGGTCATTTTGTGTCTTTTTGTTGGACATTTTGTGTCTTTTTTGGTCATTTTGTGTATTTTTTTAGTCATTTGGTATCTTTTTGTGTCTTTTTGAGCCACTTTGTGTCTTTTTTTTGTCATTTTGTGTCTTTTTTTGGTCATTTTGTGTCTTTTTTAGCCATTTTGTGTCTTTTGTTGATCATTTTGTGTCTTTCTGTGTCTTTTTTGGTCATTTTGTGTCTTTCTTTAGTCATTTTTTGTCTTTTTGTTGGTCATTTTGTGTTTTATTTAGTAATTTTGTGTAATTTTTTGTTATTTTGTGTCTTTTTTGGGTCATTTTGTGTCTTTTTTAGTCATTTTGTGTCTTTTTTGGGTCATTTGGTGTCTTTTTTTAGTCATTTTGTGTCTTTTTTTGGTCATTTTGTGTTTTTTTGTCATTTTGTGTCTTTTGTGTCTTTTTAAGTCATTTTGTGTCTTTTGTTGATCATTTTGTGTCTTTCTGTGTCTTTTTTGGTCATTTTGTGTCTTTCTTTAGTCATTTTTTGTCTTTTTGTTGGTCATTTTGTGTTTTATTTAGTAATTTTGTGTAATTTTTTGTTATTTTGTGTCTTTTTTGGGTCATTTTGTGTCTTTTTTAGTCATTTTGTGTCTTTTTTGGGTCATTTTGTGTCTTTTTGAGCCACTTTGTGTCTTTTTTTGGTCATTTTGTGTCTTTTTTAGTCATTTTGTGTCTTTTGTTGATCATTTTGTGTCTTTCTGTGTCTTTTTTGGTCATTTTGTGTCTTTTTTTGTCATTTTTTGTCTTTTTATTGGTCATTTTGTGTTTTTTTTAGTAATTTTGTGTCTTTTGTGTCATTTTTTGTTATTTTGTGTCTTTTTTGGGTCATTTTGTGTCTTTTTTTAGTCATTTTGTGTCTTTTTTAGTCACTTTGTGACTTTTTTTAGTCATTTTGTGTCTTTTTTTGGTCATTTTGTGTCTTTTTTTTCATCCACCCATCTGTCCATGCATCCATCCATCCAGCCAGCCACAGTGGAGAAGAGATTACAGCAGAGAGGGAGGAGGGTTCATTCTGTCTCCACTCTGTCACTCTTTGATTGCCCCACTATGTCTATTTCAGTAATAGAGTCATCACAAACTTACAGAGACTTAATGAGGCAGCAATTAACCACCAGCCAGACTTGTGTGTGTGTGTGTGTGTGTGTGTGTGTCAGGATAAGCTGATTTAAACTGTATATGTATTCATAACAAGTGTCCCTGTGCAGTGTGTGTTGTGTGTGTTGTGACAGTATATTTGCATGTGTGTGTGTGTGATCAGTTTAAGCTCCTATTGATGGTCCTCATCCATCATTTCTACAGTTTAAATTATGAGAACACTTTGGCAGCGTGATGCATTACAGATTTCACATCTTGTTATTTCTGTTAAATGATATGTGCTAATTTCAAAGAACGTCAGAATCAGCGTAGAGAAATAAAATGCAATTTTGGATAAATGTCACAGATTCTTTTTAATCTCATTGCCCAGCGTGCTCAGCAAAACGAGATGTGTGACTTTTTAAAATGGGATGCTCAGTCAGTGCATATCTGAACATATCTTTATTTGCATTTCTCAAGGAGGTTAAATTAAATCAATGGAAATGTAAGATGAACACAATTACCTACAGGCAATTTAACTCTTTGTGGTCTTGTCTTTTTGGGCTATTTTGTCCATTTTTGAATCCTTTCCATCCTGCCTGTATACACCACTTAAAACATGTCTAAATGCCATGTTGGTGAATTTTTTTTCACCTATATGACCTGAAAATAACTGATTTTTTATTCAGACTTACTGGATCAACATTTTGAACCAAAAAGAAACATTTTGTGTCTTTTGTTGGTCATTTTGTGTCTTTTTTTGTAAAATCTGTGTCATTTTTTGGTTATTTTGTGTCTTTTTTTTTTTTTTTAGTAATTTTGTATATTTTTTGGTCATTTTGTCTCTTTTTTTGTAATTTTGTGTCTTTTTTTGTAATTTAGTGTCTTTTTTGGTTATTTTGTGTCTTTTTTTGGTCATTTTGTATCTTTTTTTAGTCATTGTGTCATTTTTTGTCTTTTTGAGTAATTTTGTGTCTTTTTTTGGTCATTTTGTGCTTTTATAGTCATTTTGTGTCTTTTTTAGTCATTTTGTGTCTTTTTTTGTCATTTTGTGTCTTTTGTTGGTAATTTTGTGTCTTTTTTTAGTCATTTTGTGTCTTTTTGAGTAATTTTTGTGTCTTTTATTGGTCATTTTGTGTCTTTTTTTGGTCATTTTGTGTCTTTTTGTCTTTTTTTAGTCCTTTAATCCAACATAAAATGTGATTTTTAATCTTTTTTTTTTTAACTTTCAAAACACTATCATGCTCAATAAAGAATTTTAAATGTGTCAAATGTGAACAAAGTTGTCAAATCTAACATATAAGAGAGTTCCATCCAGTTCTATCATTTGATACTAAATCTATTTGAGCTTGTCTCCAGTTTTACTTGGTATATCATCATCAAACTGAAACTGGCCTCATGGAGTTTACAGCCAGAACTTTAGAGGTAAATTTACAGTAGGGCTCCACGCTGCTTTGTTTTCTAGTCTGGATGTCATGAAGAAGTCTGAATGATTTCGAGCTTTTGGAGACTCCAGAGGGTTAAGCTATTTTTTGCCCATTTCTGCTTCAGACCCAGTCTCAATGCTCCGTGTTTTACCCGGCGGGCTACCTACCAGGACCCTCAATTTTTAAGTACATTTCTAAAATGAGAATGGCAAATTAAGGTATGTTTCCATCAACTGTTTTGGAGTAAATAAACCGAGCTTCAGCTTAGTTCTTGTTTGTTTGTTTGGAGCTAAATCAGCCGGTAAAACAGTACAATACGTTTTTTCTGGAACAAAACAAATCCAATCGACGACAGAAAATTATTTCAATTTCAGCGAAAATTCCCTTCATCTTGGCAGAGTTTGATTGTTCTTTTTTGGCTGCAAGAATTGGCCGTCAAATTCATATATTATCCGCGAAGAAGCGAACAGTGGAAACAGCTGATCAGCCATGTGAGTTAAATGTTCTCTACATCAGAACTTACTAAGCAAATACATTTCCACATCCTATTGTGTGCATCAACTCATGCACAAATAGGTTTGTGGATGGAAAAACTGCTCATGTCACCAATTTACCCTCTGGAGTCTCCAAAGGCACCAAAGCATGGCTTCTTCATCACATTCAGACATAAAAACAAAGCAGACCAAAAAAAGACACAAAATGACCAAAAAAAGGACACAAAATTACCAAAAAAAGACACAAAATGACTAAAAAAATGAGACAAAATGACCAAAAAAGACACAAAATGAGAAGACAGAATAACCAAAAACACCCCACAGATGACACAAAATGACAAAAAGACACAAAATGATAAAAAAAAGACACCAAATAACTGAAAAAGACACAAAATGACTAAAAAAAGACACAAAATGAGAAGACAGAATAACCAAAAAAAACCCACAGAAGACACAAAATGACCAAAGAAAAAATACACAAAATAACTAAAAAACACACAACAGACACAAAATTACCAAAAAAAGACACAAAATGACACAAAAGACCAAAAAAGACACAAAATTACCAAAAAAGACACAAAATGAGAAGACAGAATAACCATAAAAAACCCACAGAAGACACAAAATGAAGACATTCATCAGGTCGTTGGCAATGCTCTTGTTGTCCTAAAATGATGTGAGGGCTGTTTGTAAACAACAGAGGCTGATACATTAACCATTTTATTCTGTAAATTCTTTGAAAAAACAATGAATCGATTAATTTAAATGGTACTGTTGTGTGTTGTGAATTAATTTGAAGATGTATTGAAATATCAGACATATAGCAGTTTAAAAGGCATCACATATGATGTGACAAACACACAGAAATCTGACCAACAGTCACAGTCTCTGTACAGGAAACTCCTGCTTGATTAAGATCAGAGCAGCTCTGAGTCAGGAAACCCCACTGCACAAATTTAGAACAGTAACAGGAAATCATGAGACCTTACACACGAACGTTAGGTATTTAGAAACAGAAAAACTGTTGAGCCAAGGACCAGAAAAAAGACACAAAGTGACAGAAAAAACAAAATTACTTAAAAAAGACACAAAATGACTAAAAAAAAAGACACAAAATGACGTAAAAAAACGAAATTACTTAAAAAAGACACAAAATAACCAAAAAAAGGACACAAAATGACTAAAAGAAGACACAAAATTACGGGAAAAAAAAGACACAAAATGACCAAAAATATACACAAAATTACAAAAAAAGACAGAAAAGTACAAAAAAAGACACAAAATTTCCAAAAATAGACAAAAATATTTTTTAAAAAGACACAAAATTATTAGAAAAAGACTGATTAAGATCAGAGCAGCTCTGAGTTCGGAAACCCCACTGCACAAATTTAGAACAGTAACAGGAAATCATGAGACCTTACGCACGAACATTAGGTATTTAGAAACAGGAAAACTGTTGAACCAAGGACCAGAAAAAAAAAAGACACAAAAGATACCACAGAGGCCCAGTCCTCGTAAGCGGTCTTCTCCTCTGTCTCCCCTTTCACTCTCAATATCTCTCCTGTCAATAAAAAGCTACAAAATGCCCCAAAAAAAATCTTAAAAAAAAAAAAGACACAAAATGACCAAAAAAAAGACACAAAATGACTAAAAAAAGACACAAAATGACCAAAAAAAGCTCTGAGGAGCTCTGAGTTCGGAAATCCCACAAAATACCAAGGAAATACATAAAATTACAAAAAAGGGATGTAAAGTGATCAAAAAAAGACACAAAATTACCAAAAGAGACACAACATAACCAAGAAAATACATAAAATGACCAAAAAGACGCAAAAAAGACACAAAATGACCAAAAAAAGCTCCGAGGAGCTCTGAGTTCGGAAATCCCACTGCACCATTTGGAACAATAACAGGAATTCATGAGACCTTACGCACGAACATTACTTATATAGTAATAGAAATAGGAAAACTGTTGAACCAAGGACCTGTTTTGTGTATCTTGAACATTGTATCTGTTTTGTGATATTTGTCATTAAATCCCACACAAGGCTGTCTTTCTAAGAAACGTCTCTTAAGATTTTCCACCACATATGCAGGCTCAAAAAAAGTAAAAGCAAACCCCAATTCACTCTCGTTTTGGAACGAGCTCTGTCCACTTGGCATTCTGCCTCGCTATATTTGCATTTTTTCGACACTCTGTCCAATATTTACGGAGCTTCGTGACCAAAGGGTAACACCCAGAAACGTCTTGAACACAGCTAAATGAAAAGAAACGAGAAAATAGAGGCAGTTACAGACCCTGCCGCACACCAGGGTCATTAGTGATGATTGTTTTATAGATTGCTTTTTTATGAAAATATTGCATAGTACAGGTACATCTCAAAAAATTTGAATATCGTGAAAAAGTTCAATATTTTTTGTCAATTATTTCAGAAAGTGAAACTCGTATATTATAAAGATTCATTACACATAGAGTGAAAAATTTCAAGCCTGTAGTGTAAATGGAGTTATCGTCCTTTGTAACCAGGGAAATACTTAAAATTACCAAAAGGACACACAAAATTACCAAGGAAATACCTAAAATTAAAAAAAAGGATGTAAAATGATCAAAAAAGACATAAAATTACCAAAAGAGACACAACGTAACCAAGAAAATACACAAAATGACCAAAAAGAGACATATAATTACCAAAAGAGACACAAAATACCAAGGAAATACATAAAATTACAAAAAAGGGATGTAAAGTGATCAAAAAAAGACACAAAATTACCAAAAGAGACACAACATAACCAAGAAAATACATAAAATGACCAAAAAGACGCAAAAAAGACACAAAAGGACCAAAAAAAGACACAAAATTACCAAAAAGAGACATAGAATTACCAAGAGACACAAAATATCAAGGAAATACATAAAATTACAAAAACAGGATGTTAAATTACCAAAAAAGACACAAAATTACCAAAATAGTTGGGCCTTCTTTTGCATGAATTAGTGCATTAATACTGCGTTGACTTCAGAAAACACAGCAGACCAACACCAGCAGATTGACAAAAAATATTGAACTTTTTCACGATATTCTAAATGTTTGAGATGTCCCTGTATATGTTGGAAACATTGAAGAGAGCTGAGAGGTCCAGTAGGTTGACTGGCTGCAGCAGAGATTACTTCTTGAAGGATAAATGTTGGTGGACTGTGTCCAATCTGAACCGACGGTTAGGATCTTCATTGTTTTCATCAGACTTCCTCTGACCTCTTTACTTGACATTTGATGCCTTTCTGCCCCTTAATATGATGGACTGATGGCCCACTGGGAGCACAGAGTACACACTGTAACTCCAGAATCTGTAAACATGTACACTGTTTCTTTCCTCTGCTGCAGGGGTCTGAAACTCAAATTACCTGGGGGCCGCTGGAGGCAGTATCAAAACGACCAAAGGAACACACAAAATTACTAAAAAAAAACCACAAAATGACCAAAAAAGACACAAAATGATAGAAAAAAACTAAATTACTTAAAAAAAGACACAAAATTACAAAAAAAAGACAATTACGACAAAAAGACAATTATGACAAAAAGACAATTATGATAAAAAGACAAAATTACTACAAAAAGACACAAAATGACAAAAAAACTAAATTACTTAAAAAAGACACAAAATTACCAAAATAAGACAAAAAATTACCAAAATAAGACACAAAATGACAAAAAAAGACACAAAACTACAAAAAGACACAAAATGACAAAAAAACTAAATTACTTAAAAAAGACACAAAATTACCAAAATAAGACACAAAATTACCAAAATAAGACACAAAATTACTAAAAAAGACACAAAATTACTAAAAAAGACACAAAATGACAAAAAAGACACAAAATTACCAAAAAAGACACAAAATTATTGAAAAAATACACAAAATGACAAAAAAAACTAAATTACTTTAAAAAGACACAAAATTACCAAAAAGACACAAAATTACTAAAAAAAGACACAAAATTACCAAAAATTACAAAAAAGACACAAAATTACAGAAAAAAATTTAATTACTTAAAAAAGAGACAAAATGACCCAAAAAAGACACAAAATGACAAAAAAAAAGACACAAAATTACCAAAAAAGGACACAAAATTACCCAAAGAAAGACACAAAATTAGATTCCATAACATTTCCACTTCTTCCAGTAACAACAACACATCAGATGATAAACGCTCCGGTAGCAGCTGCCTTTCTTTTTGTTATCGTCGTCATAGAAACAAGTGAAACAAAGCTCCAGCTGGAGCAATAAAGGGACCTTCCACACACAACACGGTAAAGAGACATTCATATAAAACTCACATTAAACTTTCATATCAAGGTGGGGGCCACAAAATATCGTCACGAGGGCCACAATTGGCCCGCGGGCCGCCAGTTAGAGACCCCTGCTCTACTGTATATTTCTCTCTCCGTTCCAATTCCTCCCAGTCACTCTCCCTCTTCTGTTCATTTGCTTTGGGAGCCTGTTGATCCATGACATAAAAGACAACCCTCAGAGAGCTCAGGCAGTAATGAAAATATTTCGATAAGCTCCCGGCTCTTTTTCACTCCGTGGAACAGTACTCTGCTCTCAGTTCTGAGCTAAATGAACCTTGGTGGGTCCTTGATGTGGCATCAAGTGGTTTTGAGTTTAGATTTCTTAATGCGCAGGCCTTGGAACGAATCAGCCTATCATCTCATTTGCAGTCAGTTGTCACTTCTTGATCCGTCTGAATCTGCTTCCACTAAAGTAGGAAACAGTTTGGGGTAATTACCTTTTACACAAATTCAACTGCATGTTTTTGACAGTGTTACATTTCAGGGAAAACAATTGTGGGAGAAGAAAAAAAGATAAAAAAGACACAAAATTATTAGAAAAAGACACAAAATTACCCAAAAAAGACACAAAATGACAGAAAAACACAAAATTACTTAAAAAAGACACAAAATTACCAAAAAAAGACACAAAATTACTCAAAAAAGACACAAAATGACAGAAAAAACTAAATTACTTAATAAAAACACAAAATGACCAAAAAAAAAGACACAAAATTATTAGAAAAAGACACAATTACCAAAAAAGACACAAAATTACTAAAAAAAAGACACAAAATGACCAAAAAAAGACACAAAATTACCATAAAAAGACACAAAATTACCATAAAAAGACACAAAATGACAGAAAAAAACTAAATTACTTAAAAAAGACACAAAATTACCAAAAAAGACACAAAATTATTAGAAAAAAGACACAAAATTACCATAAAAAGACACAAAATTACCATAAAAAGACACAAAATGACAGAAAAAAACTAAATTACTTAAAAAAGACACAAAATTATTAGAAAAAGACACAAAATTATTAGAAAAAGACACAAAATTACCCAAAAAGACACAAAATTACCAAAAAAAGGACACACAATTATCTTTAAAAAAGACACAGAATTACCAAAAAAAGACACAAAATAACAGAAAATAAACTAAATGAACCTTGGTGGATCCTTGATGTGGCATCAAGTGGTTTTGAGTTTAGATTTCTTAATGCGCAGGCCTTGGAACGAATCAGCCTAATTATCATCTATCATCTAATTTGTAGTCAGTTGTCACTTCTTGAAACAGTTTGGGGTAATTACCTTTACACAAATTCAAGTGCATGTTTTTGACAGTGTTACATTTCAGGGAAACAATAGAAATATGCTGAAAATTACCATAAAGATGAGAAATGTGCCACATTGGTTCACCTTGGCTTTCCACGTCATTGAACAACTTCACTTAGCATTCAATCCAACATCCAACCTGTTCTGCTGTGAATGTGCCACTCCACTGTGTTAATCCAGATAGAATGACACTTCCAACAAAAAACACATTTTTCACACCTAAAGTAGTCCCAAGAAAAAGCAACACTGTCAGAGAAACAACTTTAAGCTCCCCCTCCAGACATCTTTTAAAGTATCTTAAAAAAAATACTCTGACTGATATCTTATTTACCATGGTTTTCCAACATAAAAAGTAAAAGACTTTATAAAAGGTGCCTCCATTCCACCCACCACCACGCGCCCAGCTAGCAATGTGAAGACTTCAGCAGCAGTTTCAGCATCTTTTCTGGTCTGTAAGAGGAAATGTTAGCATTTTTTGGCTTGTTAGCTTGTAAATTGTATTGTAAATTGGCTTTCAAAGTTGTGGCGTACCACAGTAACAGCAGTCTCTCCCAGCTGCAGAGCCGGAGGGGATGTTAACCCCTTAGCGTCCAGTCTGTAAATTGCTAAGAGGCTAACAGTTAGCTCTGTAGCAGTACAGTGTGTATGTGCTAACAGGCTAACAGTTAGCTCTGTAGCAGTACAGTGTGTATGTGCTAACATGCTAACAGTTAGCTCTGTAGCAGTACAGTGTGTATGTGCTAACATGCTAACAGTTAGCTCTGTAGCAGTACAGTGTGTATGTGCTAACAGGCTAACAGTTAGCTCTGTAGCAGTACAGTGTGTATGTGCTAACAGGCTAACAGTTAGCTCTGTAGCAGTACAGTGTGTATGTGCTAACAGGCTAACAGTTAGCTCTGTAGCAGTACAGTGTGTATGTGCTAACAGGCTAACGGTTAGCTCTGTAGCAGTACAGTGTGTATGTGCTAACAGGCTAACAGTTAGCTCTGTAGCAGTACAGTGTGTATGTGCTGCTGCTGCAGGAGGTGTTCACTTAGCGATCTCTGTTTGTTTACAACAAGCACCAGACACTAAAAACTGTTCCTATTGTTTGTTTAAAAGTAGTGCAATAAAAATACAGATGTTTTCCCTAACATGATGAATAATCTTGATTAATAATCGTGATTACAATATTGATCAAAATAATCGTGATTATCATTTTGGCCATAATCGTGCAGCTCTACTTTGAAGCCAAAAAAAGTGATCAAACGGTGGAATTACCAGGTATGACACGTGATATGGCACAGAAAAACTGTTTCCCATAGATCTGCATGTACAAATGCCTTATATTAACGTTTTTGAGGTTCTACTCTATTCAGTAGAGGAATCTGAAAACACCTCTGTAGTAACAAACTATGCTCAGACATTTTACGGGGCATAAACACATCTTTAAGTAAAAGCTGATGTTAAGAATAAGGGCTGTGAATGAATTTACACATCTTTAAATTTGCAGATGATCTTTTTCTAAAGAGCATTAAAGTGTTGTGTAAAGTTAAAACATGCTGAAGGGCTCACTGGGTTTATAGTGCTGCCGTGGCTGACGAGTCAATTCACTCAATTAACCAGGAACCATTCATTAACTAAGTGGAGACTCACAGATGTCAAATCGTTAGACAGTGGGTCATTAGTGCAGTGGCCTTTCTACTCTGTTCTTAAGGAACTTATAAGTGAAAATATATTTTTTTCTACATGTGCAGACAAGCTGGACTCAAAGGGATTATATTGATATGTTTCTTATATTCTGATATCATGAGATAATACAGTAAACATATACATAGAGTGTAACTGTTTCTTGTGAAATACGTCAAATTATGCAACGCTTAAGGCAAATCATATTTTTAAGTTAGATCCTGGGTTACTATTTGTGTCAGTAGTTCATAAGTTGCCCTTTTCCCCCAAAAACTTTGTTTCTATTATAGTAGCAGTGTTTCCTTTAGAGTGTGTCTCCACTACAAAAAGCCCCCCAAGAGGGATTTATGAGACTCCGGAGGTGACGTATGGTTTTTGATCGTCGCGATGGATTAAACATGCAACTCTGGCCGCCGTCACTAACTGTGCACAACATCAGCAGCTGATCATAAACAAAGCAGCATGGCTAATTATGCACAGCGTCTCTGCTGATCATAAACATAGTGATCGTGAATTAACCGGCATCACAAACTGTGCACAGAGTGTCCGAAGCTTGTTGTAAACAAACAGAGATCGCTAAGTGAACACCTCCTGCAGCAGCAGCACATAGACACTGTACTGCTACAGAGCTAACTGTTAGCCTGTTAGCACATACACACTGTACTGCTACAGAGCTAACTTTTAGCCTGTTAGCACATACACACTGTACTGCTACAG
This sequence comes from Centropristis striata, assembly GCF_030273125.1. NCBI lineage: Eukaryota > Metazoa > Chordata > Actinopteri > Perciformes > Serranidae > Centropristis > Centropristis striata. The sequence goes on from NC_081535.1 coordinate 3,615,621, forward strand.
AGCTAACTGTTAGCCTGTTAGCACATACACACTGTACTGCTACAGAGCTAACTGTTAGCCTGTTAGCACATACACACTGTACTGCTACAGAGCTAACTGTTAGCCTGTTAGCACATACACACTGTACTGCTACAGAGCTAACTGTTAGCACATACACACTGTACTGCTACAGAGCTAACTGTTAGCCTGTTAGCAATTTGCAGACTGGATGCTAAGGGATTAACATCCCCTCCAGCTCCGTGACTGCAGCTGGGAGAGACTGCTGCAGGAGGACTGTGCCGATTCGACTCCTTCTTACTCCTCTTAACAAGCCGCCGGCCCCACAGCTCGTAAACAAGAGTAAGAAGAGCCGGAAAGTTGCTAATTATAGCAACAAAGTTGCTAAGTTGGCAACACTGCTTCGCTGGCTTTTACAAATGGCGTGTGTTGTTGTGGCGTCGAGAACTACGTCACATCCTGCTTAGCGATCTATCCAATCAGCAACCAGGCTTTTATCAGGGGAGAAAAAAGACCCTGCTCTTCTACAGGGACGAAAAAAGTCTGGACAAAAGTCAGCTCCGGACGGCTTATATTCAAATTAGGGGCTTTTCGGCGAGTGAGACCCGCCTCATTACGGGTATTGCCCGGTAGTGGAAACTACCCTAATGTCACAAATGTTACAAGCTTTTTTTCTTCTTCTAATTCACCTCCATCTCTCTCTTCTAACAAGGATAAAACAGTGTCCCAGTTTGGTTAAAAGGAGTTACTGGTTTACTGCCAGCTGCTTCATGTAAGACTTGAGTACACAAACGGTTAGAAACAACACTTTGTGAGAGTCCCATTAGATCTCTGTCAACCAGCGCCTCTGAAAGAAACGAGGGAAAACAGAGCAGTCGATAAGACAAAGAACCAGAGAAATGGGAGACAGACGAGAAGAAAGAAAGAAGGGTGAATTATGTTATTGTGAGTTTGAATTGCTTCACAGAGACAGGTAAACAAAGAAGTGGAGGTTTTTCTGCTTGGCCTCATCTGGATGCATGTCCAGCCAGGTGCTGCTGGCTGAGGCCTCTCATTCAATGCAAATGGGGTTTCCACCATCCTGCCTGTAACTGTACTGCTACATTATATGTGGTGAGGCTGCTGCGCCCTGATAACGCCACACTTCTCTCTTCACCTGCTTTTGTCATTTTATGATGCTGCTCTGTCACTTCTTTCACTTCTTTACCTTTTTATCCTCTTCTCTGCACTGTAAAAATGTCCCGTTGTTTTACAGAAAAAAAATGTCAGCTGTGGTTACCAGAATATTTCTGTTAAATTTTACATCCTAAAACTGTGGTAATTAAAAAAAAAAAAAACATTTTAAAGATGTAGATTATGCCGTCATTTACTGCTAATTTCAGATTTCAGATTCAACTTTATTGTCATTGCACACGTCACAAGTACGAAGCAACGAAATGCAGATATAGTGAATCATATTGCAATATATACAGGAATGAATTGTATAAAAAATGCAGTATATATAGGTATAGATTATATAAGAAATAAAAAATAAATAAATGCAGATCTAACTGTACGTTAGTGCAAGTATATATATATATATATATATATATATATATATATATATATACTTGCACTTATGTATACTATATTCTATAATATATTATATTCTATAATATATATATATACATAAAAAAATATATATATAGAGAGAATATATATATATATATATATATATATACTAATTATTTATGCAAAATTTACATGCCGATTTTGCTTATTGTGCATTGAATACTAGTAAATTTACATTCAGTTATTATTTATTGCACACTGAATACCAGTAAAATGTACACGTTGTTCTGTAAAGTTGTTTACATTTGTACTGTATTTTTTGCAGAATTATTCTGGTTACCAAAGCTGACATTTTTTTTCTGTAAAAGCAACAGAATTTTTTACAGTGTGGGATCCATTTCTGTGTTTGAGTGTCAGACTCTCTTCTTTGCTCACCTGCTCGACCCTGATTCTCTCCATTATCGGGCCTCCATCCTGGGAATGGACGGAGCCTTTCTGCTTTTTAAAGCAGATTGAAGCTTTCTCAAAACGTCGACCGAAAGTTCAGATCTTGAATTTTTGTGTGTGGATGCTCTGGTGCTAGAGTGCCTTTCAGTAGCTTTTAGCATTGATTGGCTCAGTCGGGGTTAAAGCCTTCACCCTGACAGTGTAATGTTCTGATCATGGGACTAACACTGCTCACCATGGAAAAGTCCGTGTTGATTAAGTTTGAGAGATGGAGCTGTAGAGTTTAAACAAATCTCACATTCAAACCAAACTCCATCTAACCTAGGGCTGCACAATTATGGCCAAAATGATAATCACAATTATTTTGATCAATATTGTAATCACGATTATTAATCCATTATTCATCGTGTTAGGGAAAACATCTGTATTTTTATTGCACTACTTTTAAACAAACAGCAGGAACAGTTTTTGTGTCTGGTGCTTGTTGTAAACAAACAGAGATCACTAAGTGAACACCTCCTGCAGCAGCAGCACATACACACTGTACTGCTACAGAGCTAACTGTTAGCCTGTTAGCACATACACACTGTACTGCTACAGAGCTAACTGTTAGCCTGTTAGCACATACACACTGTACTTCTACAGAGCTAACTATTAGCCTGTTAGCACATACACACTGTACTGCTACAGAGCTAACTGTTAGATTGTTAGCACATACACACTGTACTGCTACAGAGCTAACTCTTAGCCTGTTAGCACATACACACTGTACTGCTACAGAGCTAACTGTTAGCCTGTTAGCACATACACACTGTATTGCTACAGAGCTAGCTGTTAGCCTGTTAGCACATACACACTGTACTGCTACAGAGCTAACTCTTAGCCTGTTAGCACATACACACTGTACTGCAACAGAGCTAACTGTTAGCCTGTTAGCAATTTGCAGACTGGATCCTAAGGGGTTAACATCCCCTCCAGCTCTGCAGCTGGGAGAGACTGCTGCAGGAGGACTGTGCTGCTTCGACTCGTTCTTACTCTTCTCAAAAGTCTCCAATAACACCAGAAAAAGTCTATTAAAGTCTGAAAAGTGGCTAAATATAGCAACAAAGTTGCTAAGTTGGCAACACTGCTTCGCTGGCTTTTACAAATGGCGCGTGTTGTTGTGGCGTCGAGTACTACGTCACATCCTGCTTAGCGTTCTATCCAATCAGCAACCAGGCTTTTTTCAGGGGAGAAACACGGCCCCGCCCACTGGTGGTTGGTGGACTACTGGTGTTGAAAGTGTTGATTAGATATGCAGGAGAGATGCATTTTAAAATGGGAATATCACCGACGATCAGGTTAATTTAATCTTGGTGGCTAAAATCGTGATCACGATTAAAATTTGATTAATTGTGCAGTGCTATTTCACAGTATTTTAGAATGTGCTATAGCATGTGTGAAATGCATTTAGTAAGTGGATAATAACCCTCTAAACCAGGCCTGGGATTTCATCATTTAGGGGCAAGGCCACATGGAATTTTCTGAGGGCACAAAGGCGGAATAACAGACAGCAAGACCTTCAAATAAAACAATGATTTTTAGGGAATAATGTTTTTAACTTATAGGGTTAAGGATGATGTTATTTTTCATACATATTGTGCCAAATAGAGAATTAGGAATTTTGACTGTAAAATAAAGCAAATTGTGATACTTGTAAAAAAAGCTCTATTTCTGGAAAAGAGGGATACGAGAAAATGGCTAAATCAGCGAGGGCAGTTCACGTAGGGCATCAAGGCCACTGTGGCCATGGGGAACATTATTATTTTTGAGGGGTATTAAGGCCAAACTGGGAGGAACATGTGCGCCATGAAACTCCTGCCTCGCTCCAAACACAACCCTGAATGTGACACAGTGACCATTATTATCTTTAAGAAACTTTTTACTTGTATTCTTTAAATATCTTGTTTTTTGATAACAAAAAAGGTTTTTCTATTATTACATAGTTAACTACTTGGCGAAGTAGCTTGCTAAGCTAACTACTTAGCCAAGAAGATAGCTAAGTAGTTAGCTTAGCAAGCTACTTAGCTAAATACTTAGCCAAGAAGTTAGCTAAGTAGTTAGCTTAGCAAGATACTTAGCTTAATACTTAGCCAAGAAGTTAGCTAAGTAGTTAGCTTAGCAAGATGCTTAGCTAACTACTTAGCCAAGAAGTTAGCTAAGTAGTTAGCTTTGCAAGCTACTTAGCTAAATACTTAGCCAAGAAGTTAGCTAAGTAGTTAGCTTAGCAAGATACTTAGCTAAATACTTAGCCAAGAAGTGAGCTAAGTAGTTAGCAAGTCAAGTATAAAACTTTTGAAAAACTGTAGAAAACACATAGTTTTACTGTAAAAATATAAAATTTTCATGTAAAATTAATGGAGAAATACCGTATTGCCACAAGGACACAATTACCCTAAAAAATAGAGGGACTTATGGGCCCCATGAAACTCCTGCCTCGCTCCAAACACAACCCTGAATGTGACACGGTGACCGTTATTATCTTCAAGAAACTTTTTACACATTATCTAATGGTGAGGCTTCTTACTGAATTAGGAAGTCTGAAAGCTTCTCCCTCCTGGAGTGTAATGACGAGGGCAAATGTCCCTGTACTATTGATTAAGCTGCACACCAGTTAAACACTTAGCCTCCTTAGGAAGGACACACACATACACACACATATATACACAACTTCTCCTTGCGCTAAAGCTGTCCTTCATCTATATTTCAGCGTCTGTCCCCCTGACGGGATGAACTGATGCCGAGTCATTAAGAGAGGTGTCTATGCTGAAAGAAGAGTCAGACACGCAGGGACAGACGGAGACATTTGTGTCTCTCGTGCCTTATGGGGTCCAAAAGTTACCGCTAAACTTCATAAAGAAAGTCTTGATAAAGATGGCTGCTAGGGAGGGCTGGTTCTAGGGTCAGAACATCAGTTTAATGACCGCAGGATGAGGTTTAAAGGCAGAGTGAGGTCAACAGACATGAGTTTTAATAAGAAGCGCTAAATTCAAGAAGTCAAGTCTGTATCTGTGTATCTGTGTGTGTGTGTGGAAGGTGAATGTCATCTCATTATACTTATTTTCTTGTTTTTCTCTGAGGATAGGCTGCAGCTGTTTAGCTGCATTTCACACTCGAAGAGATACCTTGACATTTTAACTTAACTGTTGGTTTATTTCTCAAAAATGTTAATGGAAGCAAAACCAGGGATTTCAATGAGAACAACCTTTTTGAGCCTTTATCCTTTCGACCTAATTGGCATGGAACTAGGGCTGCACGATTATGGCCAAAATGATAATCACGATTATTTTGATCAATATTGTAATCACGATTATTCATCAAGATTATTCATCATGTTAGGGAAAACATCTGTATTTTTATTGCACTACTTTTAAACAAACAATAGGAACAGTTTTTAGTGTCTGGTGCTTGTTGTAAACAAACAGAGATCGCTAAGTGAACACCTGCTGCAGCAGCAGCACATACACACTGTACTGCTACAGAGCTAACTGTTAGCCTGTTAGCACATACACACTGTACTGCTACAGAGCTAACTGTTAGCCTGTTAGCACATACACACTGTACTGCTACAGAGCTAACTGTTAGCCTGTTAGCACATACACATTGTACTGCTACAGAGCTAACTGTTAGCCTGTTAGCACATACACACTGTACTGCTACAGAGCTAACTGTTAGCCTGTTAGCATGTAGAATGCACTGCTACAGAGCTAACTGTTAGCCTGTTAGCAATTTGCAGACACCTTTTGTGCAGTGTACTTAACTTTGCTTACCCCTTCGATTTCACACTCTGTAACGTCACTTCATTCTTGGCGTTGTTCACAATTACTCCTGCTGTTAGAGGGCGCCACTAAAGTCCACATGTTTCTTTTATCAAGCTATTCTATGGGGTGATAATGGCCTACCAACCTTAATAGAACATAATTTACTGCAAATCAGTGTTACCACAACTTGACAGTGATCAGTCACTTATTTCATAGAGACTCACACCTGTTTCCACATCACCTGATGACTAGATGATGTAAACCTGCATCACAGGAAACTCTATCTAAGTGACAATCTTTGACAAAATATGTGATAAAATATTGAATTGCTTGAATTGTCTCCCCCAAATGCTTTTCACACCCCACTGCTCTAACACTTTAACTTCCACTGTTTCTCTTCCAAATAAGTAGTCTAGATTAATGGAGCCAAATTGGGCTTGTTTAAATCTGTCCTAATGTTCCCATTAAGCAAATTGTAAAGCTGTGTGCACAGTCAGAAAATTGTTCCAATTGCAGCAATTTAAAAAAGAAAGAGGTAAAAAAGAAGTGTAGTAAACTGCCTAAACTGAGCTGACAATTTTTGCTTCATATACTGGAATTTAATATGTTTTTTTGTTATATTTGTACACTTTCACAGTTAACTGAGACATTGTATTTATGCTGTAGCAAACCTGCATCCTATTCAACAGTGTGTGTGTCACCTTGAGTTATGTGACTGGAATGATACAACATCGTTTTTGTGCCAAAATGAAGTGCGGCCCACTCGATAAAGTAATGCCCATTCAGGTGTATACATGACAAATACCCACTTTTCAAAGTCTTTGATTAATTTGTCGTTGCTATGTGTAGCACAGAATGGCTCTATTCAGCTTGTATGTACTGTGATTGGCAGCTAGTACTGCACAGCACCAAGAAGAGAAAATAAATTGCTCTATAGAAAGTAAAAGTGATCCTCCAGCTTTATAAAAGGCCCGTTGATGCAAGCAACTGGGTAATTGTGTGAGATATTGTGACTCTCATGGCTTCATGGTCAAAGAGATCTCATGAGTTGAAGATCAGCAGTGCATTGAATCAACTATAAACCAATACTATCCGTTACTTAACACTTAGCTTAAACAATATGAGTCTTAAATCAATGTAAAGGCTATCATTGACTCCATTACACCATTTTCTGTTTTATATTACACAATGTGAAAGGGTTTCACCAGTGCTGCGGATCCAAGTGAGAGTCCAACTGACTTTTATTCCATACAGACTGTCAGTAAAACCAAAAATCAACATTGTTATTTTAAAGTAAACCTGGAAATTAACTTACAGCATCCAGTAGTTATGAACAGAATTAGTTATTCTTTTTCCTAAACTTAACCAAGTAGAACAACATGAAACATCTACATCAGTAAATATAGCAGTAATATTAGTCCAAAAACATCATATATTATCGTAACACAGAAAGGGAATATTTTGCTGCACAATCAGAACATGATTTTATATATATATATATATATATATATATATATATATATATATATATATATAGTAATAGAGTAATATTAACAAAAACATACCGTTTCTGGAGATAGCTTATTTTATTTAAATGTTTCTATTTTGTTGATTTTTCTCAATTATATAAAATATTACTTGTGGATAAATAAAACAGCGAGCCAAACTTCAAGCTAGTGCAACAACACAAAACCTAACAAGCCAGCTAATATTACTCTATTACTATATATCAGTCCAAAAGCAAGAAGACCAGCTTGGCGTCTTGGTGTCTTGCAACATTTTATTTCACAAAGCTCTCTAAAAGTCAGTCAGAGATTTTCCCTTGTTGGGTGGCCTCTTGCTCAGTCACTCTCTTTTTTTTCCTCATTATTTTCCTGCATAACTTCCTGGTCTTGTTGCCTTTTTGAGGCAGCTGAACCAGGTTCTCTTGCCTTTAAACCAGGCTCCATTGAAATCCACCAAAACATTTTTTTTTTTTACATAATTGGGTTCTGAGCGGGTTAAGTATTTTGCTGATAACACTTGTAATAATTATTAAATCTACTTTAGAAGTAAAGGATCTGAATACCTTCTCCACCACTTATCCTTTTCACAAAAAGTACAAAAAGGTTTTTGGCAGAAATAAAATGTGGGCTTAAAAATATTTCTAATAAAAATGTATCAGTGGTGGAATAAAACTCAGTGTACTCCAGTACTCTTATTGATAGTAGCGTAGAGGTCTCTGGGGTCAGCAGAGGCTGCAGCAGCAGCAGCAGAAGAAGAAGAAGAAGCTTTCACTGTGCTGTAGGTCACTGCATCACCTTCACCATCATCATCATCTGTTCCTCGAACCTGGAAAACAAACAGACAACACAAAAATGACATGAAACGACTAGAATAATGCATCACTATGATATCCAGCACCACACGAACACAACACAATGCTCAAAAATGAAACAATTCCATCACGATAACAGTCAGTCAGCTTACTTTACTGTTGTTCTTCTTGTTGTAGCTGATGGAGGCGTAGGGAACACCGTCTTCAGGATCAGCCTACAGAGAGATGCAAAAAGAATCCACTGGGACCAAAATAACTCCAAAAGCATGCAAAACAGCTGCAAAGCTACAAAGAGACTCACAGTGACTATTGACAGGGAAAACAAGCAAAGATACACAAAGCAACTACAAAAACACACAAAGCAACTATGAAGAGATGCAAAATGACTCAGGGAAACACAATTACCCCAAAGAGACAAAAAACAACTACAAAGGAAGACAAAATGACCACAAAGAAGCACAAAACTACTACAAACACACCTAAAATTACTACAAATAAGACACTGAAAACTGTCTGAAAAAAGACACACAATGAAACAACACAACTACAAAGAGAAACAAAGCAACTACTAAGACAGGGGTGTCAAACTCTGGCCCGCGGGCAATACCAAATTATTATATAATTATTGTACTATAAAAGCTGACCCGCGGGTATTATACGGCGCATTTACCGCTAATACTACAAATCCCACAATGCCCTGCTGTTGTTTGGCGCGTCAATCAGGACAGGACCCAGAAACGCTCCTCTGTGACAGTCGTTATGGCAACCTCAAGCTAGAGCTGTGTCCGAGCTACCCCTTCCCAAAAATGGCGAAAAGAAAGGCAGAATTTATTAACCTGTTGAAAAAGTTTATTTTGATATTTAAATCAGAAGGATGCAAATAGAAAAGAGGGATACGATTTTTATTTAATAAATTAATGACATTGATGTGTTTTTTATTTGAAATTTGATTTGCATGTCTGCACTATTTAGTTATATATTGTATGTTTATAAGCGTTGCTGGTTCCATATTCAATGTTAAAGCAAAACGTGGTATATATGAAAAGGTTTATTTGTTCAATGTTGGCCCGCGATTTTATTCAAGTTTTAAATTTTGGCCCATTGTGTATTTGAGTTTGACACCCCTGTACTAAGAGATGAAAAATTGTCACAAAAAATAATCCAAAGAGACCAAAACATCCCATGCAAAACAGCCACAAAGACACAACTAAGAGACTCTTGTGCCTCTTTGTGGAACTTTTGTTTTTCTTTGTAGTTGCTTTGTGTCTCTTTTTAATTGCTTTTTGTCTCCTTGTAGTTGCTTTGTGTCTATTTGTAGTTGCCTTGTATCTATGCGTGGCTGTTTTTCTCTGTTTGCAGTCATCATAACTACTACAAAGAGACGCAAAATTACAACAATAAGAGACAAAAACATGCATGGAAAAAGACACAAAGCTTCAAAGGGAGTCAAAGCGATTTTATAGTAATTTGTTTGACTTTTAGTGCTGCAACCACTTAGTTTTAATAGAAGATGGTCAGTAATGTTGATCTATCAGCAACAGTATTTAAATTAATAATAAATAACTCACAGCATCGTCATTTCTCCGCATTTTGTTCCCTATAAGACAAAAAAGGGTTCTGGATTAAGCTTCAAGGTTTACTAAAATGTCTTGTTTAACCTGTGGATGTTCTCACCTTTAGTTCTCTTCCAGCTGATGACGGCCACAATGATGATCAGGAGTGTTACTAAAACTGCAGCCACAATGATGTAGACCCACATATCTGCAAAGATAATAAAGTATTTTAAGCATTTTGGTTGCAGCTTTCTTTTCTGCGATAAAATAAAAAATCTGCATATAATAAAATCACAATTTTCAAGTAGTAAATAAAACTTTCTACTAGTTCTTCCAGGAGCTGTGGTTCAGACAAGGCTGAAAACTACACAAAATAATAAAGAATAAGATTAACTAGATTGTTGAGTGACTACCTGGCAGTTTTTTGTTTTTTTTTGGTTCAGTTGTTGCTGTTGTTGTTGTTGTTGCTGTTGTTGTTGTTGTTGTTGTGTCCTCACCTGAACAGAAGAACACAACTCAACAAACTGTTGTGATGTCATATTAAAACTTCAATTAACATATCACACCTTATTCTCACATTGTTTCTCACCTGAGGACTGAGGAGGGCTGAAGGGGAACAACTTCACCTCATGAGTGTAACCATCAGTCACTTTACACTTAAAAGAGTTATACCTTGATGTGTAACCAGAGTGAGAAGTGGGAAAGGTTACAGAGGTGTAGCAGGTAGACTGTGATGTCCTCAGTTGTGGGTTGTTTCTATCAACAGCTTGATCCTGAAACAGCCACTTCACTGAGTGTCTACATTGATCAAACGACTTCACGGAGCATCTGAATGTCACATCAGTGTGGTTCAGTTCAGTCACTGGTGAAGATGGAGATATTCAGAGAGAAAGACAAAATAATCAATGAGAAAATTAACGGAAACACTGATAATATTTTATGCAATCTTTCAGTATATTGTTCAAACGAGAGAACGAAATCATTATGATGTAAATACTCACTGGTAACAACAGACAGGTAAACCACAGCAACTGCACCTTGTTGTTGTCCTGATCTGATCTGTTTGCATTCATAATAACCAGCATCCTCCTCTGTGACCTTCTTTATCACCAGAGAACATTTCTCTGAGACACTCAGTCTGTCTGATTTAGCTCTGGCTGCTTCAGCAAGCTGACCTCCTCTAACCAGAGCTACTACTGCTCTGCTTCTTGGATGAGCATAGAGCCATTTCGTGTTCTCACAGTTCTTCTGATCCTCTATCAGACTTTCACAAGACAAAGTGACGTCATCTCCAACTCCGACAGTCAAGGAGGGGTAACGCAGTCCAGTTACAGCTGCTGAGAAGATGACAGAGAAATAAAGAAATGTACGAGTAACATCAGAGGGAAGGTCATTTAAAATACAATTTCAATAAAAAAAGTTAAAAGTATGCCTCATCATCAGTGGCGGTTCTAGACCAGTTTTACTGTGGGGAACAAGCAGGGGCCAGTATTTAATCAGAGGGGCACATTAAAAAAACGGCAAAGATGATATTTAAGCATTCAAAAACCTTTATTTTAGCTAATTTAAAAATCTAATTTAAGTATATTTGGAAGAGACAAATACATTGATTGAAACAATGACACGCACCAACAATAACAGTTATTTTTGACATTTCTCTTTTTTGTGAATAAGTACTTTTTATTTTATTTTGAAAGTGCAATGCAGTGAGAATTATAATATAATATAATAATTATAATATTTTTTATTTACACAAGCTTTTATTGCACAATGAAACTATTATACAATGTACACATTCTGGGTTCCTTATGTGTACAATAAAATATTGTTTGAGCAAAAAATAAAAAGGTAAGAATTGTTCCGTCGTTCATCGTTATAAATTGATCGTTTTATTATTAATTGGACACAGTGGCCCCTGGAGTCCCCTGTGTAGAACCGCCACTGCTCATCATTGCTTTAGAAGAGTTCACTAAACTCACCTCGCTGCAAAAAGACACTTCCTAGCTGTATGTTACATTAACGATAGTAATAAACTAGCTTTTTTTATGTTTCTGTCATTCATATACATATTCTATGAATCCTTATCTGTAAACTGAAGCAGCAGTATCAGACATAAAGACCATCTGAGTTCAGCCATCGTGCCTCTCTGCTTCCTTAAAGTCTCTAAACTGGTTCATCTTAACCCATAAGAACCTATGGTGACACCCGTGTAACAAACACTTTAAATGTTCTAGACCAGGGGTGTCAAACTCAAATACACAGTGGGCCAAAATTTTACACTTGGACAAAGTCGCAGGCCAACATTGATATTTATTGAAAAAATTGATCTAAACAAGTTCAAACGAAATGGGACAAGCAAAGCTTGATATAACTTAATATTGCAAACATGCAAAATCAAATATCAAATAAAACAAACAAACACATCAATGGCATTCATTTCTTAAGTAAAATTTAAATAAAAATCGTATGTCCCTTTATTTTATATGCGGCCTTCTTTAAATTAAAATTTAACAGTAATCTTTTTCCACAGGCTAAAAATAAATGTAAGAATAAAATAACAATAATAAACCAAATGACTAATAATAATATCCTTCAATGAATGTGCAACCATTCAAGCCTTGGACTAGCAAGAAAAAGTGCATAAAGACAACTTTAATTGTTGCTCAGTTTGCTCCACACTGATCTACTGTGTTCAAGCCAAAACACCAGCAGAGCATTCTGGGATTTGTAGTATTATATTTTGGTATTTCCTCGCGGGCCAAATATAATTATACTGCGGGCCAAATTTGGCCCACGGGCCAGAGTTTGACACCTCTGTTCTAGAATCTCCCACATTCAGCTTTATGCTTCACCTTAACTCATTAAATCCCTCAGCAAGACTGTTTGACTGTGACAAGAAGTGACTTCTCCAAAATATGTGTGTGACTGGAAACAGAAATGTAAAAAAAAGCTAATTTCAAAAAGCTTATTTTTTGTTACTAGGCTAAGTTTAAACCAATTTAACAATTCTAATTCTAATCTAAGTACATTTGACCAAATATAAAAAAAAATAATCCTATCCTGTGACAATTTTGATAAATGTTGTGGAGATGCAAAGGTGTCTAGTTTTTTTTATTTTAAAATAAGAAATATCATAAACATAACTTCCATAAACGCCCAATGTAACATATATGTCACGTCACAGATCTTTGACATTTAGGGGTAGTACACTAAAAAAAAAACGTGTTCCCAGAACGTAATAATAAAATTATGGAAATAATTTCCACCTAAATAAAATGCTTTAATTTAACGAGAAACAATTTTGTTGAGTGAACAAAATTTAAATATGTCGGGTCAACATGATGTATTTGCGTTACTGTTAATTAATTACCAGGGGTCAGTCCAACTAGATTTGTAAGGGTAATTGTAACATACTAACGTAATTTTCTTGGGCCATTTAAACGTGTATGACATCATTAAGAGTTACTTAATTGAATGGGGTAGTTACAACTACTTTTTAAATTGGTCCAGTACATGAATTAATTGTGATGAGCCAACAAAACAAAGCTAAGTTGAAGTGGTTTAGCCTAAAAGATTACCTTTATCATATGAAAATGAACATAATAGTAATTATTCATTTATTCAACCGATATAACCCCAGCTGGTCTCAAGTTTCGAAAAGAAAAACACAAAGCAAATTGGGTTGTTTTAACATAAATTATTCTAGTAAATTTAAAATTGTTGCATTTTATGCTTAAACTACATGTTTTTTTCTAAGTACATTTGACCAAATATAAACAAAAAATAATCCCATCCTGTGACAATTTGGATAAATGTTGTGGAGATGCAAAGAAAAAGGCAAATTTGTGTTTCTGTAAGCAGAAAAGGTGTCTAGTTTATTTATTTTAAAATAAGAAATATCATAAACATAACTTCCATAAATGCCCAATATAACATATATGTCACATCACAGATCTTTGACATTTAGGGGTAGTATTTTTTTTAAAAACATCATAAATGCGGTCTGTGGTATATCCCCCATAATGTTCCTTTAAGAATAAATAGGTCTGGGTTCTTATGGGTTAAAGAAATGTAGTTCCTCTATTGTCACTTCCTCATTTTCTCTCTTTTGGCATTCACTTGACTGTCTGAGTTGACGAAAGTCATTTTCTAAAGTTATTAGTAATATTATTTAAGTTGCCCTTACCTGTAAACTGAAGCAGCAGAATCAGATATAACAACATGTTGATCCGTCTCATCGTTCTTCTCCGTCTCTCTGCTTTTCACACTCTGAGCTCTGCGTCTCTGATCTTGAGCTTCATTAGGGTTTTTTTGTTGTTGTGGTGGGCAAACTGTGAACTTCATCATTGAGTGACTTCTTCAGAATTGTGTCTATTATTGTCACTTATCAAAGTTTGATCTGTTGCCTTTGTTTTGTTTGTTGAAATTACGACACTGGCCACAATTTCTACTTGATTCTTTACCATCCAAGTGCACATCATGTTTAGTTGTAGGTTATAAAAAGAAGAGCTGGTCAGAGGGAGTGGAAGGTGTGAAGATTGTTAGTTGAGATAAATGTCTGCAGAAATGCAGGGGGATTTTAGACAGTTTTTATTAGAAAACAGACAGGATCCATGGTGATGTTTGACACATTTAGAGTCAAACTTAACTCAACCCACGGCTCTTACTCTGCTATGTTTCTTGACTTCATCCTTGCTTGTGTTGTATTAACTCTCATTTGTAGGTCGCTTTGGATAAAAGCATCTACTAAATGACATTGTAGAACTAGAAAAGTTCCTCTGGGGAAATTCTGAAAGGGCCACAGGGGCTACTGCCGGTGTGTGTACACTATGATGAGATTCTTCAGAGATTTCAAACAATTAATACTAGTAATGTTATGATACTATATAATATACAAGGAGCACACCTACAACAAGCATTCCTCTTCAAGTATTTATTTATACAGCAACCTATGTCCTTTAACCTCAAAATGTATGTGTGTGTGTGTGTGTGTGTGAGAAACGTGTATCTGGAGGAGTGTGCGCGTTTACACGCATTTGTGTGTGTGTGTAACGAAAATCGCATGAAGTTACCTGTGTGTGTGTGTGTGTGTGTGTGTGCGTGTATCTGTAACTGTAATCACATCAAAGGATCAAAGGCAATCAGATCAAAGAATACTACTCCTTAATACATACTCCTTCTTTAGACACATTATTTTTACATTGCATTTTAATGTATTTTTATTGTATTTTTATACTTTATTGCTTGAAGTATGCCTAGGTTGTTATTTTTATTTAATTGTGTTGTCATTGTCTCTGTGTGTAATGCTGCTGCTACACTGTAATTTCCCAGCTTGGGATGTCTGTCTGTCTGTCTGTCTGTCTGTCTGTCTGTCTGTCTGTCTGTCTATCTATCTATCTATCGGAAGTCCTTTGCATCTCGTGGTGATTCCCTGAAAGAGCTGTCCTTGGTTTCCAATGCAACAATGCAAGGCATTAATGTATTTAAAATTTTGCAGATGATTACTCTGACAGTGACAGTGAATTTTCGGATGATGCTCTGTGACGCTCCCCTCCCATGAACCAGTCTTCCATCCAGTCCTCCCATCAAGCTGGCCTGCTCTCCATGCCTACCTTGCCTACCAGAAGCTTCCTTCTGCAGCTGTTAACATTTCCATGTTTCCCACATTCTCTGTTGTAAACTGTTTTCTTGTCTGTAACAACATCTATTGCACGTCCGTCCGTCCTGCACTGCAAAAAAGCCAACTTGTATTTTTTGGCCTAAAACAGTGATTTAAGTTGGTAAAACTTGGAAATCTAAATTATTGACATTTAGGGCAATAATGTAAGTTAGCACAACAAAGGAAGCCAGTTGTCTGCTCAAAAACAAGTTGGTGAGTTGTTGTTACTTATATCTTTAAGTTGGGGTTCACAACAAGGGACAATAGTTCTGATAACTCTTATTTCTTTGTTGTGAAATGCTGGAAAGCGGTGAAATTCGGTCATTAGCGAAAGCTAGCGGCTAACTGACGCAATAGGAGACTATTGGGATAACTAACAAACAATAGGAACAGTTTTTAGTGTGTGCACTGTACTGCTACAGATCTAACTGTTAGCCTGTTAGCACATACACACTGTACTGCTACAGAGCTAACTGTTAGCCTGTTAGCACATACACACTGTACTGCTACAGAGCTAACTGTTAGCCTGTTAGCACATACACACTGTACTGCTACAGAGCTAACTGTTAGCCTGTTAGCACACTGTACTGCTACAGAGCTAACTGTTAGCCTGCTAGCACATACACACTGTACTGCTACAGAGCTAACTGTTAGCCTGTTAGCACATACACACTGTACTGCTACAGAGCTAACTGTTAGCCTGTTAGCACAAACACACTGTACTGCTACAGAGCTAACTGTTAGCCTGTTAGCACATACACACTGTACTGCTGCAGAGCTAACTGTTAGCCTGGTAACATCCCCTCCGGCTCTGCTGCAGGAGGACTGTGCCGCTTCGACTTGTTTTTTATTATTTGTTTCTTACCAAGATAAAAAAAACTTTAGATTTAGAAGTGTTAGATAATTTATCTTGTTGTAAGAGTTAAGCATGCTTATTTCTAGATTTAATCATCTTAATTTAAGAAATCTTGTCAAGTGAAATTATCTGTCCATGCAGCAAGATCATTTCCCTCAGATTTAGTGTTTTTATCTTGTTTTTAGACACACCTTTTTTGCTGTGTACTTTTTTGCCTACTGGTACCAACCTTATTAGAACATAATTTACTGCAGAATCGTGTTACCACAACTTGACAGTGATCAGTCCCTTATTTCATAGAGACGCTCACCTGTTTCCACATCACCTGATGACTAGATGATCTAAACCTGCAACACAGGAAACTCTATCTAAGTGACAATCTCTGACAAAATATGTGACACTTTAACTTCAACTGTTTCTCTTCCAAATAAGTAGTCTAGATTAATGGAGCCAAATTGGGCTTGTTTAACTCTGTCCTAATGTTCCCATTAAGCATATTGTAAAGCTGTGTGCACAGTCAGGAAATTATTCCAATTGGAGCAATTTAAAAAAGAAATGAAAGTGTAGTAAACTGCCTAAACTGAGCTGACATTTTTTGCTTCATATACTGGAATTGAATATGTTTTTTTGTTATATTTGTACACTTTCACAGTTAACTGAGACATTGTATTTATGCTGTAGCAAACCTGCATCCTATTAAACAGTGTGTGTCACCTTGAGTTTTGTGACCGGAATGATACAACATCGTTTTTGTGCCAAAATGAAGTGCGGCCCAGTCAATAAAGTAATGCCCACTCAGGTGTATACATGACATATACCCACTTTAAAGTCTTTGATTAATTAATTAAAATGTTTGGTCATTGACTTGTATTCTTTAAATATCTTGTTTTTTGAAAACAACAGATCATTATTTCCATTTTGCCTCTCATACTTTATGAAGAAAAAAAGGTTTTTGTATTATTACATAGCTAACTACTTTGCGAAGTAGCTTGCTAAGCTAACTACTTAGCCAAGAAGTTAGATAAGTAGTTAGCTTAGCAAGCTACTTAGCTAACTACTTAACCAAGAAGTTAGCTGAGTAGTTAGCTTAGCAGGCTACTTAGCTAAATACTTAGCCAAGAAGTTAGCTAAGTAGTTAGCTTAGCAAGATACTTAGCTAAATACTTAGCCAACAAGTTAGCTAAGTAGTAAGCAAGTCAAGGAATAGTACAAAAAATTTGAAAAACTGTAGAAAACAAATAGTTGTACTGTAAAAATATAAAATTTTCATGTAAAATTAATGGAGAAATACCGTATTGTCACAAGGACACAATTACCCTTAAAAAAATAGAGGGGCTTATCAGTCTTAATTACAATTTTTGCTGATATTTACATATAAATTAGAACAAGAAGTTAGCTAAGTAGTTAGCTTAGCAAGCTACTTAGCTAAATACTTAGCCAAGAAGTTAGCTAAGTAGTTAGCTTAGCAAGATACTTAGCTTAATACTTAGCCAAGAAGTTAGCTAAGTAGTTAGCTTAGCAAGCTACCTAGCTAAATACATAGCCAAGAAGTTAGCTAAGTAGTTAGCTTAGCAAGATACTTAGCTTAATACTTAGCCAAGAAGTTAGCTAAGTAGTTAGCTTAGCAAGCTACCTAGCTAAATACATCGCCAAGAAGTTAGCTAAGTAGTTAGCTTAGCAAGATACTTAGTTAAATACTTCGCCAAGAAGTTAGCTAAGTAGTTAGCAAGTCAAGGAATAGTACAAAACTTTTGAAAAACTGTAGAAAACACAGTTTTACTGTAAAAATATAAAATTTTCATGTAAAATTAATGGAGAAATACCATATTGTCACAAGGACACAATCACCCTAAAAAATAGAGGCACTCATTAGTCTAAATTACAGTTTTTGCTGATATGTACATTTAAATTTGCAGTAAAAAAAAAAAAAACACTCACTGTAATTTTTACAGTGAAGTTCTGGCAATAACAGCTGCTGGTATTTTACCGTAAATTAAACAGACTTTTTTTTACAGTGTAGAAGTAAAATTAAAAATTGAATATCACCATAGTAGACACTTTTAATTACCATAAGTCAAGGAATAGTACAACACTTTTGAAAAACTGTAGAAAACACATAGTTTTACTGTAAAAATATGAAATTTTCATGTGAGATTAATGGAGAAATACCGCATTTCCACAAGGACACAATTACCCTTAAAAAATAGAGGGACTTATCAGTCTAAATTACAATTTTTGCTGATGTTTACATTTAAATTAAAAAAAGAAGTTAGCTAAGTAGTTAGCTTAACAAGCTACTTAGCTAACTACTTAGCCAAGAAGTTAGCTTACTAGTTAGCTTAGCAAGATACTTAGCTAAATACTTAGCCAAGAAGTTAGCTAAGTAGTTAGCAAATCAAGGAATAGTACAACACTTTTGAAAAACTGTGGAAAACACATAGTTTTACTGTAAAAATATAAAATTTTATGTGAGATTAATGGAGAAATACCATATTGTCACAAGGACACAATTACCCTTAAAAAATAGAGTGACTTATCAGTCTTAATTACAGTTTTTGCTGATATTTACATTTAAATTTACAGTAAAAAAAAAACCCACTCATTGTAATTTTTACGGTGAAGTTCTGGCAACAACAGCTGCCTGTATTTTACCGTAAATTTAACAGATTTTTAAAAATAAATAAATTTCTCTATAGAAAGTAAAAGTTATCCTCCAGCTTTATAAAAGGCCCGTTGATGCAAGCAACTCGGTAATTGTGTGAGATATTGTGACTCTCATGGCTTCATGGTCAAAAAGATCTCATGAGTTGAAGATCAGCAGTGCATTGAATCAACTATAAACCAATAATATCGGTTACTTAACACTCAGCTTAAACAATATCAGTCTTAACCCTCTGAAGTCCAGGAGATTTTGGTTGAAATTTGCCAACTTCCTCTGCATTAATTTCTGTCTCTGTTTAGCATCTTTCAGTCTGTCCTTACATCACATGCATGGCTCCTTTTTCTCCACACAAACTTGGCCATCAGTCAGATTTTTCATTTTTTTTAAATTACAAGTATAAAGCTGCCAGGAAAAATACAAACAAAAGACACAGGTGTCTATGGAAATGTACCTTTTTTAAAAACCATTTATACACACAAAAACAGTCTATTTGCATGTAAATTAATTGTAGAAAGAAAATTAACATTGTAAAAATGGTCTAGAAACATAAATGGCACCCTGTGTAAAAAGCTCCTATGATTGAACTTTCAACTGGCTTTCTCAGCTTGTCTACATATCATATATAAATAAAGATATTACTGTAAATAAAACATGTTCAAACCCGGCTCCGGGTCTGGCACGACACCAACAACAATCCCTCCTGGGCCTGAAAACCTCACAATGGTCCAAAGCTCCTGTTCTCGTGGTGTAAATAACAACTCTCCCCCAGTGCTCTGTGTAATTCTGCAGAAGAGCTAGAAACCGTTAGCGTTAGGCTTTCCTTCAGCAATAAGCAATGCTTTCATGCTTTCTGTCCATCAGGAAACCCCAAAAATCACAGAGAGTGGCAGCAGTGCAGTCAGATGAAGACCAGAAACCATTTTATACACAAAATATCATCCAGTTTCACCAAAATCCATGACATAGCTGGTGTTGCCGCAGAACAGCGTCACAGTTCGTACCCGTCTACCAAAGTTACACCGTGCAGGAACAAACAAGAGGGAATTTCAGTGGCACTATAACCTCTTTTACAAGCCAGTGTAGCATAAAAATATGAAAAATTATGTTGCTTTAAGACTAATTTGTTGTCCTTTTTACCATTTTTCCTGTTCATTTTCTCAATCCATTTGAATGGACAGGATCAAAAAACACAACATACTTTCATACATTTTTTTTTTAATTTAAGGGTACATTTAGAATTGAAATACACCAAAACAATATATATATATATATATATTTTTTTTTTAGTTTTTTGAGTTCTGAATGGGTTAAGTATTTTGCTGATAATACTTGTAATAATTATTAAATCTACTTTAGAAGTAAAGGATCTGAATACCTTCTCCACCACTTATCCTTTTCACAAAAAGTACAAAAAGGTTTTTGGCAGAAATAAAATGTGGGCTTAAAAATATTTCTAATAAAAATAAGCTGTGCTGTAGGTCCCTGCATCACCTTCACCATCATCATCATCTGTTCCTCGAACCTGGAAAACAAACAGACAACACAAAAATGACATGAAACGACTAGAATAATGCATCACTATGATATCCAGCACCACACAAACACAACACAATGCTCAAACATGAAACAATTCCATCACGATAACAGTCAGTCAGCTTACTTTACTGTTGGTCTTCTTGGTGTAGGTGACGGAGGTGTAGGTGACGGAGGTGTAGGTGACGGAGCTGTAGGGAACACCGTCTTCAGGATCAGCCTACAGAGAGATGCAAAAAGAATCCACTGGGACCAAAATAACTCCAAAAGCATGCAAAACAGCTGCAAAGCTACAAAGAGACTCACAGTGACTATTGACAGGGAAAACAAGCACAAAGATACACAAAGCAACTACAAAAACACACAAAGCAACTATAAAGAGATGCAAAACGACTCAGGGAAACACAATTACCCCAAACAGACAAAAAACAACTACAAAGGAAGACAAAATGACCACAAAGAAGCACAAAACTACTACAAACAGACCTAAAATTACTACAAATAAGACACTGAAAACTGTCTGGAAAAAGACACAAAGCTTCAAAGACACACACAATGAAACAACACAACTACAAAGAGAAACAAAGCAACTACTAAGAGATGAGAAATTGTCAGAATAAACAGCTGAGAAGACACCACCAATAGACTTACAATGACTTTGAAGAGGGTAAAACAACCACAGAGAGACATGAAGCAACGACAAAGACATGCAAAAAAGACTACAGAGACACCCAATCACCCCAAAGAGACAAAAAGCAACTACAAAGGAAAACAAAATGAGAGGAAGTAAAAAATATGAACAAAGCTAGGACAGAAGGACTCAAAGGGGACCAAAAAGAGCTCCAACAGCATGCAACCGTTACAAAGAGACACAAAGACTCAAGGTGACTATAAACAGGGACAAACAACCAGGAAGACACACAAAACCACTACAAAGAGACACAAAGAAACTACGAAAAGATACAAAATTATCACAAAAAGACCCCAAAGGGACCAAAACATCTCCAACAGCATGCAAAACAGCCGCAAAGACACAACTTGTGCCTCTTTGTGGAACTTTTGTGTCTCTTTGTAGTTGCGTTGTGTCTCTTTGTTGCTTTGTTTCTCGCTGTAGTTGCTTTGTGTCTCTTTGTAGTTGCTGTGTGTCTCTTTGTAGTTGCTTTGTGTCTCTTTGTAGTTGTGTTGTGTCTCTTTGTAGTTGCTTATGTTGCTTTGTGTCTCTTTTTAATTGCTTTGTGTCTATTTGTAGTTGCTTTTTGTCTCCTTGTAGTTGCTTTGTGTGTCTTTGTAGTTGCTTTGTGTCTCTTTGTAGTTGCTGTGTGTCTCTTTGTAGTTGCTGTGTGTCCCTTTGTAGTTGCTTTGTGTCTCTTTGTAGTTGTGTTGTGTATCTTTGTAGTTGCTTATGTTGCTTTGTGTCTCTTTTTAATTGCTTTGTGTCTATTTGTAGTTGCTTTTTGTCTCCTTGTAGTTGCTTTGTGTGTCTTTGTAGTTGTGTTGTGTCTCTTTGTAGTTGCTTTTTATCTCCTTGTAGTTGCTTTGTATCTCTTTGTAGTTGTGTTGTGTCTATTTGTAGTTGCTTTGTGTCTCTTTGTAGTTGCAAAATTACAACAATAAGAGACAAAAACATGCATGGAAAAAGACACAAAGCTTCAAAGGGAGTCAAAGCGACTTCATAGTAATTTGTTTGACCTTTAGTGCTGCAACCACTTAGTTTTAATAGAAGACAGTCAGTAATGTTGATCTATCAGCAACAGTATTTAAATTCATAATAAATAACTCACAGCATTTCTCCGCATTTTGTTCCCTATAAGACAAAAAAGGGTTCTGGATTAAGCTTCAAGGTTTACTAAAATGTCTTGTTTAACCTGTGGATGTTCTCACCTTTAGTGATGACGGCCACAATGATCAGGGCTGTTACTAAATCTGCAGCCACAATGATGTAGACCCACATAACTGCAAAGATAATAAAGTATTTTAAGCATTTTGGTTGCAGCTTTCTTTTCTGCTCAAAATCTGGTAAGAGAAACAAATCAAACAGTTACTTTTGGTAAAAAAAATTAAATAAAATAAAAAATCTGCAAATAATAAAATCACAATTTTCAAGTAGTATATAAAACTCTCTACTAGTTCTTCCGGGAGCTGTGGTTCAGACAAGGCTGAAAACTACACAAAATAATAAAGAATAAGATTAACTAGATTGTTGAGTGACTACCTGTTTTTTTTGGTTCAGTTGTTGCTGTTGTTGCTGTTGCTGTTGTTGTTGTTGTTGTTGTTTTTGTGTCCTCACCTGAACAGAAGAACACAACTCAATAAACTGTTGTGATGTCATATTAAAACTTCAATTAACATATCACACCATATTCTCACATTGTTTCTCACCTGAGGACTGAGGAGGGCTGAAGGGGAACAGCTTCACCTCACGAGTGTAACCATCAGTCACTGCACACTCAAAAGACTTATACCTTGATGTGTAACCAGAGTGAGAAGTAGGAAAGGTTACATCGGTGTAGCAGTCAAACTGTCTTGTCTTCAGTTGTGGGTTGTCTTTATCAACAGCTTGATCCTGAAACAGCCACTTCACTGTGTGTGAACATTCATCATACGACTCCACGGAGCATCTGAATGTCACACCAGTGTGGTTCAGTTCAGTCACTGGTGAAGATGGAGATATTCAGAGAGAAAGACAAAATAATGAATGAGAAAATTAACGTAAACACTGTCATAATGTTTTATGCAATCTTTCAGTATATTGTTCAAACGAGAGAACAAAATCATTATGATGTAAATACTCACTGGTAACAACAGACAGGTAAACCACAGCATCTTCACCTTGTTGTCGTCCTGATCTGATCTGTCTGCAGTAATAACGACCAGCATCCTCCTCTGTGACCTTCTTTATCACCAGAGAACATTTCTCTGAGACACTCAGTCTGTCTGATTTAGCTCTGGCTGCTGCAACAAGCTGACCTCCTCTAACCAGATATACTGATGATCTGCTTGTTGAATGATCATAGAACCATGTAGTGATCTCACAGTTATTCTGATCCTCTATCAGACTTTCACAAGGCAAAGTGACGTCATCTCCAACTCCGACAGTCAAGTAGAGGTAACGCTGTCCAGTTACAGCTGCTGAGAAGATGACAGAGAAATAAAGAAATGTATGAGTAACATCAGAGGGAAGATCATTTAAAATACAATTTCAATAAAAA
This sequence comes from Centropristis striata, assembly GCF_030273125.1. Lineage (NCBI taxonomy): Eukaryota > Metazoa > Chordata > Actinopteri > Perciformes > Serranidae > Centropristis > Centropristis striata. Next base: position 3,639,205 of record NC_081535.1, read on the forward strand.
AGTTAAAAGTATGCCTCATCATCAGTGGCAGTTCTAGACCAGTTTTACTGTGGGGGCCAAGCAGGGGCCAGTATTTAATCAGAGGGGCACATTAAAAAAACGGCAAAGATGATATTTAAGCATTCAAAAACCTTTATTTTAGCTAATTTAAAAATCTATTTAAGTGTATTTGGAAGATACAAATACATTGATTGAAACAATGAGACTCACCAACAATAACAGTTATTTTTGACATTTCTCATTTTTGTGACTAAGTACTTTTTATTTTATTTTGAAAGTGCAATACAGTGAGAATTATAATATAATATAATAATTATAATATTTTTTATTCACACAAGCTTTTATTGCACAGTTAAACTATTAAACAATGTATACATTCTGGGTTCCTTATGTCTACAATAAAATATTGTTTGAGCAAAAACATAAAAAAGGTAAGAATTGTTCCGTCGTTCATCGTGATAAATTGATCGTTTTATTATTAATTTGACACAGGGGCCACAGCAGGGGCCAAGGCCTTCTTCACAGGGGCAGTGGCCCCTGGAGGCCCCTGTGTAGAACCACCACTGCTCATTATTGCTTTAGAAGAGTTCACTAACCTCGCTGCAAAAAGACACTTCCTGGCTGTATGTTACATTAACGATAGTAATAAACTAGCTGTTTTATGTTTCTGTCATTCATATACATATTATATGAATCCTTATCTGTAAACTGAAGCAGCAGTATCAGACATAAAGACCATCTGAGTTCAGCCATCGTGCCTCTCTGTCTCTCTGCTTCTTTAAAGTCTCTAAACTGGTTCATCTTAACCCATAAGAACCTATGGTGACACCCGTGTAACAAACACTTTAAATGTTCTAGACCAGGGGTGTCAAACTCAAATACACAGTGGGCCAAAATTTTAAACTTTGACAAAGTCGCGGGCCAGCATTGATATTTATTGAAAAAATTGACCTAAACAAGTTCAAACGAAATGGAACAAGCAAAGCTTGATATAACTTAGTATTGCAAACATTCAAAATCGAATATGAAATAAAACAAACAAACACATCAGAGGCATTCATTTCTTAAATAAAATTCAAATAAAAATCGTATGTCCCTTTATTTTAAATGGGGCCTTCTTTAAATTAAAATTTAACACTAATCTTTTTCCACAGGCTAAAAATAAATGTAAGAATAAAACAACAATAATAAACCAAATGACTAATAATAATATCCTTCAATGAATGTGCAGCCATTCAAGCCTTGGACTAGCAAGAAAAAGTGCATAAAGACAACTTTAATTGTTGCTCAGTTTGCTACACACTGATCTACTGTGTTCAAGCCAAAACACCAGCAGAGCATTCTGGGATTTGTAGTATTATATTTTGGTATTTCCTCGTGGGCCAAAAATAGTTATACTGCGGGCCAAACTTGGCCCACGGGCCAGAGTTTGACACCTCTGTTCTAGAATCTCCCACATTCAGCTTTAAGCTTCACCTTAACTCATTAAATCCCTCAGCAAGACTGTTTGACTGTGACTTCTCCAAAATATGTGTGTGACTGGACACAGAAATGTAAAAAAAAGCTAATTTCAAAAAGCTTATTTTTTGTTTCTAGGCTAAATTTAAACCAATTTAACAATTCTAATTCTAATCTAAGTACATTTGACCAAATAAAAACAAAAAATAATCCTATCCTGTGACAATTTTGATAAATGTTGTGGAGATGAAAAGAAAAAGGCAAATTTGTGTTTCTGTAAGCAGAAAAGGTTTCTAGTTTTTTTTATTTTAAAATAAGAAATATCATAACTTCCATAAACGCCCAATGTAACATATATGTCACGTCACAGATCTTTGACATTTAGGGGTAGTACACTAAAAAAAAAACTTGTTGCGAGAACGTAATAATATTATGGAAATAATTTCCACCTAAATGAAATGCTTTAATTTAACGAGAAACAGTTTTGTTGATTGAACAAAATGTAAATATTTCGGGTCAACATGTTGTATTTGCGTTACTGTTAATTAATTACCAGAGGTCAGTCCAACTAGATTTGTAAGGGTAATTGTAACATACTATATATACATATTTCTTGGGCCATTTAAACTTGTATGATATCATTAAGAGTTACTTTATTTAATAGGGTAGTTACAACTACTTTTTAAACTGGTCCAGTACATGAATTAATTGTGATGAGCCAAAAAAACAAAGCTACACTGAAAAAAAGCAAACTGGGTGTCTTAGTCTAACATGTAGCTTCTACTATATACAATTATGTTTTGTGGTTGAACAATTTTAAAACATGTAGTTTAAGCTTAAAATGCAACAATTTTAAATTTGCTAGAATCATTTATGTTAAAACAACCCAATTTGCTTTGTGTTTTTCTTTTCTAAACTTGACACCAGCTGGGGTTATATAGGTTGAATAAATGAATAATTACTATTATGTTCATTTTCATATGATGAAGGCAATCTTTTAGGCTAAACCACTTCAACCTACACTAAAAAAAAAAAACTTGTTCCCAGAACCTAATAAAATTATGGAAATAATTTCCACCTAAATAAAATGCTTTAATTTAACGAGAAACAATTTTGTTGAGTGAACAAAATGTAAATATGTTGGGTCAACATGATGTATTTGCGTCACTGTTAATTAATTACTAGGGGTCAGTCCAACTACATTTGTAAGGGTAATTGTAACATACTAACGTAATTTTCTTGGGCCATTTAAACGTGTATGATATCATTAAGAGTTACTTTATTTAATAGGGTAGTTACAACTACTTTTTAAATTGGTCCAGTACATGAATTAATTGTGATGAGCCAACTAAACAAAGCTAGGTTGAAGTGGTTTAGCCTAAAAGATTACCTTTATCATATGAAAATGAACATAATAGTAATTATTAATTTATTCAACCGATATAACCCCAGCTGGTGTCAAGTTTAGAAAAGAAAAACACAAAGCGAATTGGGTTGTTTTAACATAAATGATTCTAGTAAATTTAAAATTGTTGCATTTTATGCTTAAACTACATGTTTTAAAATTGTTCAACCACAAAACATAATTGTACATAGTAGAAGCTACACGTTAGACTAAGGAGATGGTAACAGACACCCAGTTTGCTTTTTTTCAGTGCACTAAAAAAAAAAACTTGTTCCCAGAACCTAATAAAATTATTGAAATAATTTCCACCTGAATAAAATGCTTTAATTTAACGAGAAACAATTTTGTAGAGTGAACAAAATGTCAATATTTCGGGTCAACATGATGTATTTGCGTGACTGTTAATTAATTACCAGGTCAGTCCAACTAGATTTGTAAGGGCAATTGTAACATACTAACGTAATTTTCTTGGGCCATTTAAACGTGTATTTCATTAAGAGTTACTTTATTTAACAGGGTAGTTACAACTACTTTTTAAATTGGTCCAGTACATGAATTAATTGTGATGAGCCAACAAAACAAAGCTAGGTTGAAGTGGTTTTTAAAATGAACATAATAGTAATTATTCATTTATTCAACCTATATAACCCCAGCTGGTCTCAAGTTTTGAAAAGAAAAACACAAAGCAAATTGGGTTGTTTTAACATAAATTATTCTAGTAAATTTAAAATTGTTGCATTTTATGCTTAAACTACATGTTTTTTTCTAAGTACATTTGACCAAATATAAACAAAAAATAATCCTATCCTGTGACAATTTTGATGAATGTTGTGGAGATGCAAAGAAAAAGGCAAATTTGTGTTTCTGTAAGCAGAAAAGGTGTCTAGTTTATTTATTTTAAAATAAGAAATATCATAAACATAACTTCCATAAACGCCCAATATAACATATATGTCACATCACAGATCTTTGATATTTAGGGGTAGTATTTTTTTTAAAAACATCATAAATGCGGTCTGTGGTATATCCCCCATAATGTTCCTTTAAGAATAAATAGGTCTGGGTTCTTATGGGTTAAAGAAATGTAGTTCCTCTATTGTCACTTCCTCATTTTCTCTCTTTTGGCATTCACTTGACTGTCTGAGTTGACGAAAGTAATTTTCTAAAGTTATTAGTAATATAATTTAAGTTGCCCTTACCTGTAAACTGAAGCAGCAGAATCAGATATAACAACATGTTGATCCGTCTCATCGTTCTTCTCCGTCTCTCTGCTTTTCACACTCTGAGCTCTGCATCTCTGATCTTGAGCTTCATTCGGGGTTTTTTTTCCGTGGTGAGCAAACTGTGAACTTCATCATTGAGTGACTTCTTCAGAATTGTGTCTATTATTGTCACTTATCAAAGTTTGATCTGTTGCCTTTGTCATGTTTGTTGAAATGACGACACTGGCCACAATTTCTACTTGATTCTTTACCATCAAAGTGCACATCATGTTTAGTTGCAGGGTTATAAAAAGAAGAGCTGGACAGAGGGAGTGGAAGGTGTGAAGATTGTTAGTTGAGATAAATGTTTGCAGAAATGCAGAGGGGGGTTTTTAGACAGTTTTTATTAGAAAACAGACAGGATCCATGGTGATGTTTGACACAGAGTCAAACTTAACTCAAGCCACGGCTCTTACTCTGCTATGTTTCTTGACTTCATCCTTGCTTGTGTTGTATTAACTCTCATTTGTACGTCGCTTTGGATAAAATCGTCTACTAAATGACATTGTAGAATTATAGAAATCCTGTAGCAGCTGGGAGAGAACACACATAAGATGATGTTTCACTGCTCTGAGACCTGTTGCTTCCTCTTTGTATCTTCAAATCTATCTAAGGAGAAGTTAATGCTGCAAAAAAGTGTGCTCATCCTTGTAGAACCTGAGAATGTAATAACTTCCCGATAATGTAATAAAGTGCATTTCCCAATAATGTAATACACTTTTTACCAATAATGTAATAAAGTATAACACCAAGCACCTTTAGATTTCAAGAAGCTGTTGAATGCATTCGTGTTGTCATGGATACCTCGTTTGTGAAAAACGAATGAACGGGTCAAAAGTTAATAAACATTCAACTTTGACCTGTTGGTGGCGCTAGAGCTCTTGAGCTAGAGTTGATACACAGTATCACCACTTGAACCCAAGTAATGGGTGGTCTGCTGTTAAATTATCACATTATTGGGGAATTATTACATTATCAGGACTTGGGAAATGAAGGCTAACCTGATAACCTTAATGTTATACTTTATTACATTATTGGTAAAAAAAAGTGTATTACATTATTGGGAAATGCACTTTATTACATTATCGGGAAGTTATTACATTATCAGGTTCTACAATCCTCAAGACTTAAAGGCCCATCAAGGAGTTTCCATGTTTTGCCAGCATTAAGACTACATTTCCCATGAGCTCTAGCGCATGACAAACATACAATGTTTATATCAGGACTGCTGAGGTTAGTGACACCGAGCTGCTCCGCCTGCCTTGACTGTCTGTGGTGGGAGAAGCTTCTCACTCTGCTCCTTTTCTCTATCTCCATCTAAGATCAAACGATACATTTATCAGAAATGGGTGCATTAACAAGTGTGGGTAACAAAAAATAATAAACAAAATAATAGTCCTCGGTGGGCCTTTAACCCTTTATCAGGCGAAGAACCGTATTTGGTAACTTCAGCGGATATCCAAAATAAAAAATAAAAATATTTTGAGAAAAAAGTTGCAAATTTACTAGATTAAAGTGGCATATCTACAAGAAAAAAAGTTGCAGGTTTAAGAGATTTATAGTAGCAAATCTGCATGGAAAAAAAGTCACAGATTTATGAGAAAGAAGTGGGGAAAAAGCAACTTTTATCGCAGATTCACCACTTTTAATCTCTTAAATCTGCGCCTTTTTTTTCTTGTAGATTTGCCACTAAATCTGCAACTTTTTTGACATGATTGTGCACACACGTCTGTTGCAGAAGGAATCAGAAGTAGGGCTGGTCGAAATGGCAAAAAAATAATTTGGTTTGTTTTGAACTAGTCTCACATCTTTAAGATAAAGACAAATCATTCTGGCATAAGTAGATTTTCTTAGGCACTATTCTGTTGACCAGCCCATCCAGGACAATTACTGTTCCCAGCATGCAGAGAAGGGTTAAATATTATTTTTTTAAATCAAGGAACACGTTATCCCAGGAGCTAGAGGCAGGACGTGCTGTACCTTCACATCTGCACATACAGTCTTAATAGGTAATAAGGTAGTTTAAAAAGCTTTTAAATAGTTTTTTTAATAGTTTTTTTGTTGAGTTTTGTTTAGGGCAACTATGGCCCAGTGACAATGTATTGTTCATTTGTCCATTAAGAAGCTGTAATAAATTCTACAAGTGCATTCTAACTTTTATAATTGCTTTTTTCTGCTAACAGCTGTTAAAGCAAGAATAATTTAATTCAGATGGAGACTAGTTTCCAGATCCAAAGTAATGATGATGAATGTAGATGAGGTGCAGAATTGCAATTTACATTTCTATAAAGTGTTTTTTTTCCTCAAATACTTGTTCAAACAACACCTCTAATTCACACAGGGCCTATTTGGTAAAGTTTCCCGAGAGTTGGGTTCCCCGGTGTTGATATGGATCCTATGAAACCTTTGAGCAATGGATCTGGCTCAGGACTTGGCCTGGAGCATATTTTAAAGCTGGCAGGTTTAGCTCTGAGGTCTCTCTCTGTGATACTGACAGTAATTGATATTCACCCTGCGCCTGTCTCGATGCCAGGACAGTGTGGAGTCAGGTTGACCTTTATGAAAGTGTTTTCTTGTAATAACGACGTCTTTTTTCACAATTATGAGATAATTTCTTGATAATTGGGTGTGAATGATGTGGAGATAATTCCAAACTGTTTTGCCATCAACTCTCCGTTGCCCAATTATTTTCTTTTAGGTGTAATAAATTTCAAAGTTATTGGTGCCAAAAGAGTTTTGTTCCACAGAAAACTCAACCCAGGCCTAATAGAGATCTCTGGCCAATGGTGACATCATACCCAGGGAGGGATATCCCCACGTATAAAGCCCTTTTTAGGTAGTCAGAGGTTCTGTCATATGACCCTATCAACAAGGAATTACATGTCCTGCACCAAATATCTTTTAGAATGTAAATAACCAAGCCCAGTATTTACTCTCTTTAGCTCAGTTTTTGGTCTCCTCCAACTCCTGAAGGTAATATCTGGCTCTTTTATCTGCTAAATTCTCCACTATGACCTATGACCTGCTAATCGCCAACTCTCTGTAGGTTTATCACTTTCCCTTCGACATTCAGTACGTTAACATGTCACTTAAAAAAAAAGAATTATTTCCTTACTCTGACTATAACTGGACAACTGAAGTGCATGTAAACATGTTAGTCCGACTGATGTTGGAGTTCTCCAACTCTGATTAGAACACCCAGATAATGTGATTGGAATAAGATTTTCGCCGGCATGTATGACAAGACAACACATGTGCGCATGCTCCGCATGCTCCACCCCTGCGCTGGTGTATGACCCTGGAACAAAATCATCCAAGAAAGCCGGTCACATTTGCCGGTAGCATTAGCCGGTAGCATTAGTCGGTCACATTAGCCGGTCGCACATTAGTCGGTCACATTAGCCGATCACACATTAGTCGGTCACATTAGCCGGTCGCATTAGCCGGTCGCACTCGCCGGTCACATTAGCCGGTCGCACATTAGTCCGTCACATTAGCCGATCACACATTATTCGGTCACATTAGCCGGTCACACATTAGTCGGTCACATTAGCCTGTCGCATTAGCCGGTCGCACATTAGTCGGTCACATTAGCCTGTCGCATTAGCCGGTCGCATATTAGCCGGTCGCACATTAGTCGGTCACATTAGCCTGTCGCATTAGTCGGTCACATTAGCCGGTCGCATTAGCCGGTCGCACATTAGTCGGTCACATTAGCCAGTCGCATTAGCCGGTCACACATTAACTGGTCACACATTAGTCGGTCACATTAGTCGGTCACATTACACGACAGTCTATATACCACAGCCTTTTTATTTGCAGTATTTTTTGTTCTGTGGTTAAAACTGAAGTTTGGAGATAATAAAGTACTTGAAAACATCTTACTATCAAGATGCAACAGGGAATTTGCTGCTGGAAATATGGAAAATTGATTTCTGTAGCTTGAGGCTTAAATCAGGAGCTGTGCGATCATAGATTTCTGGTGCTGTTTACTTATTTGACCTGCAGTACATAACCCCACTGAGTGCATTTATCATCATCCCAGAGAATCTACTATGAAAACTGATACGTCGTCTCTTTTACAGTGTTTGCTGCCTGTTTATCTGACTTGATTTGCTGTGGTCTTTGTGAAAGACTTTGGGTTCATTTATGGCGCTCGTAACTGGGTTTCTATCGAGCTGCTGTGGAGCGTCGGGTCGTTTACTGTAGCTCTTCAAGTTGATGGTGCATTTTATTTGAGCATCCATAAACTGCAGTAAAACTGGCCATGAAAAGAGGCCAGGAAGAAAGTTACAGCACTTCAACGGAGCAATAAGAAGATGAAAGAAGAGGTGGAGAGATGAGGGGGAGAACAAAGGAGGGATGGATACAGGGAGTGGCACTTAAGATAGATCTCTCTGATTCCCCATGTGATGAGGAGGAGGGCCAGAAAAAGATGGAGTGATAAAACAGGACGGAGGAGAAATGACGGAGGGATGAAAAGCAGATAAGCAGATAATAGAAGGATCAAAGAAAAGGGGTTCAAAGGAAAAGGAGAGGGGGACTCCAAGCCTTGATGTGACATGGGATGGAGGAAATCTACTTGAATGTTTAACATCTAATTTTTTTATGTATATTTTAAGTGTTTTACACACTGGGGATTTTTTTTTCTTGTGTGAATAATTTTGTGCCAATTTTTTAAATTCTAATTGTGGTATGAATGCGAATTGCAATAGAAACACATTTTTGTTCAAAATAAAAGCTTCAACCAATTAATGGTTTACCAGAGGGTTTTGCTAAAAGGAAAGTTTTTTTTAATGTATATTTTTTCAAAATAAAAGCTTCAACCAACGACATTCTGATTAACAACAACATAGATGCTCCAAGACATCAAGCTTTTTTTGTGTGTGTGTATATGTGTTGCCATTTTTTTATGTATATTTTAAGCGTTTTACACACTGGGGATGTTTTTTTTTCCATGTGAATAATTTTGTGTCAATTTGTTTTATTCTAATTGTGGTATGAATTCGAATTTTGCGATAGAAACACTTTTTCAAAATAAAAGCTTGAACTAATCAATCGTTTACCAGAGGGTTTTACTAAAAGGAAAGTTTTTTTTAAAATGTATATTTTAAGTGTTTTACACACTGGGGATGTTTTTTTCCATGTGAATAATTTTGTGTCAATTTGTTTTATTCTAATTGTGGTATGAATTCGAATTTTGCGATAGAAACCCTTTTTTTCAAAATAAAAGCTTGAACCAATCAATCGTTTACCAGAGGGTTTTGCTAAAAGGAAAGTTTTTTTTATGTATTGTATTGTGTTTTACACACTGGGGACGTTTTTTTCTTTGTGTGAATAATTTTGTGTCAATTTTTTAAATTCTAATTGTGGTTTGAATGCAAATTGCAATAGAAAGACTTTTTTTTCCAAAATAAAAGCTTCAACCAATCACATTCTATTATACTTGATGATGATTAACAACAACATAGATGCTCCATAGTTCGCACCAAGACGTCAATCTGTTTTAAAAATATATGTGTTGCCATTTTTTAATGTATTTTTTAAGTGTTTTACACACTGGGGATGTTTTTTTTTCGTGTGAATAATTTTGTGGCAATATTTTGTATTCGAATTTTGGTATGAATTCGAATTTTGCGATAGAAGCACATTTTTTTCAAAATAAAAGCTTCAACCAATCACATTCTGTTATACACACTGGGGACCTTTTTTTTTCTTCGTGTGAATAATTTGTGTCATTATATTTTCTTCCAATTTAGACATGAATTCGAATTGTCGTGAATGCTTTCACAAAAAACGTAAATATTATGTGGAGAAAAAAAACTTTTTTTCAACCATTCACATTCTGTTTTACTTATTAACAATAGCACAGAGGCTCCATAGTCTGCACCAAGAAGTCAAACTTTATTATTTTTAATCTTGACAAAGGAGAAACCAGATCCACTCTGTCCATTCTTACCTTCACAATAAAAGCCCTAGATATACACTGTTTAATTGTTCACCAGTGGACTTGGTGGATTTTGCTTAAAGGAAGCTAAATAAAATGTCTTATAATACAGCTTACCTGGGACAGACTTCCAGACTGCTGTGGGTGAAAAGGATCCCAGTAGTTGGTCCTCTAGCTGAATATTTGGCCCCTGGTGTGTAAAGGCTTTCCGTTTCAAAAGACATTTCTTTGCTGCTTCTCTTGATGTGCTTCCCACTTATGTTCAACCCAGAAACACAGAAGATCTATACAATCACCACAGTTTCAAGGTGGGCAACCAAGAATATTGTCACCAATTCAGAATCCAACCAAATGTGAAATATGGTCACAATTTCCCCTTTCTGTTCCTGAGGTATGGTTTTGAATTATGGCCAGAAAAGTGTTTCTGCAGAACATTGTTATATCACAGGGACAGTGGCGGTTCTAGACCAGTTTTACGGTGGGGGCCAAGCAGGGGCTAGTGTTTAATCAGAGGGGCACATTAAAAAAACGGCAAAGATGATATTTAAGCATTCTAAAACCTTTATTTTAGCTCATTTAAAAATCTCATTTAAGTATATTTGGAAGATACAAATACATCGATTGAAACAATGAGACTTAACAGCAGTAACAGTTATTTTTGACATTTCTCATTTTTGTGACTAATTACTTTTTATTTTATTTTGAAAGTGCAATACAGTGAGAATTATCTTTTTTATTATTTATTTACACAAGCTTTTATTGCACAATTAAACTATTATACAATGTACACATTCTGGGTTCCTTATGTGTACATTGAGATATTGTTTGAACAAAAAATAGGTAAGAATTATTCCATCGTTCATCGTTATAAATTGATCGTTTTATTATTAATTTGACAGAAGAACCGCCACTGCACAGGGACCTTTATATTATATATCCAAAACAACAATTGCTTTTTTATTTTATCCTATGAGACATTTGTGTATATATTTTTTTGTCATAATTAGTGTATGAATTCTTATTATGGCCAAAAACATATATTGTGAATATTTGAACTTTGACCTCCAAAATCTAATCATTTCATGGAAGTGGATTTTCTCGAGATATTGTGTTCCCAAGACTGGGATGGACAAACAACCTAAAAACCTAAAAATATGTTTTTGAATGATATCAGGGATAAAATTGGTTATTTGTAGATTTTAATAATGAAGGATACATCATTTCTTTTGACTAATTCACTCATCTGGAGGCCTGGGGTGAGAGTACTTAACCAAGTTCTTGTGATTCACTGTTGTGAATGTGAGCCAACGGCGAGAGGTTTCTGTATTTCAAAGCACATTGGCTCATTTGATTTCATGTCACCGCTGAGCCAATTTACCATCGCTGATCCGTTTTTACATTTTATTCAAATGAACAACTGATGCATGAATCACTCCATCTGTGGACAGTGGCACTTTGTTTTTTAACTTGGGAGCTCAATATAACTCTAATATTGAGAGTTGCAGCAAAAAAAGTTTGTTGTTTTGGCTAATTGCAGTTAGCAATTTTTTCCCCCTTATACATAACCAAGGTTGACCAAAGTGCTTTACATAAATGAACTAGAAAATTTCCTCTGGGGAAATTCTGAAAGGGCCACGGGGGCTACTGCCGGTGTGTGTACACTATGATGAGATTCTTCAGAGATTTCAAACTATGCCCTTTAACCTTAAAATGTGTGTGTGTGTGTGTGTGTGTGCATGTGTGTGTGAAACGTGTATCTGGAGGAGTGTGCGCACTTACGCGCGCATTTGTGTGTGTGTGTGTGTGTGTGTGTGTAGCGAAAATCGCATAAAGTTACCTGTGAGTGTGCGCGCATGTGTGTGTGTGTGTGTATCTGCAACTGTAATCACATCAAAGATCAAAGGCAATCAGAACAAAGCAATCAACATAATTAACTGCCACCTGAATGTACCGGAACAGTGACAGCAGCCAGAGGTGGACAGACTTGAATTTCTGGCCTCGAACAGAAAACATTTTTGGCAAAACCATAACACCTATCATTGATCCGACTTCACTTTGAGCGTCCTGAGTTCTTCCTGAACGTCTACATATGTTTGTTTTTTTAAAGAAAAATGAAAAAATAGCTTTGTTAGAGCGATCTAAAAGAACTGTTGCATCTCCCTTTTTCAGAAACCTTCCTGTGTTTTTAATATGGGAGCCAATGAGGCTGTTGGTGTGTGTTGGTGGCGTATCTGTGCTTCCTGCGCCCGAACTATAACTCTGACAGCTTTACCAGAGGATTGTGACTGAGAAGACTAATTTCCCTACATTTCTATGTATAAATTATTTCTGTAGAGTGGAATTTGCGGCCTGGAGCGCAGTTTTCAAATTTATTTTTTGACAATTTTTTCTCTTCCTCTACACTCTGGCGATGATGTCACACACTGTGACACCAACATTGCGATCGCAATTGACCTTGTCAAGTGAAATTATCCTTACATGCAGCAAGATCATTTCTCTCAGATTGAGTGTTTTTATCTTGTTTTTAGACTAAACACCTTTTTTGCAGTGTACACCTCAAGGTGCTGCAGTCATTTGCACAACCTTATAAAAATCTGTTGATCCACCCTGACAGTAAAACATAAACACCAGTGATGAAATAAAATACCCTTCCTGTTCCAACCAGGGACACTTAAACACCATTGGTCCTTTTTTACAGTCAGCGATTAAACATATATTCTCATCCTCCGTTTCACTGAGGCACAGTTCCACCTGGTGAAACTCGGCTGCTCCCTCAGTGCCGAGCGGCTGAATGAATGTCAGCTGTGTAAATGAAATGCATTGCATCAGGCTGCAGAAAGGAAATGGAAGAATTGCCACCATCCCCGTTCACCAGGCCAGCCATCTGTTCCAAGAGCTTTCTCTTGGCACAGTGTGCCAGCATATTAAATCCAAGACAACTTTCTTTCCCCCTCAAGAGATGTTAACCTGTTTAATCAGCCCAGTGGCTCATGTGCAGCCCCACAATGCCCCACTGTGACTGCAGTCACGTTTCGTTTTCGTTTATTTCGGTCAATACATGTCATTAACCCTCTCATTGACTCATTGAAATACTTGCAAATTCCAAATTTTAGCCCTAGAGAATATTGGAGGATATTACAAACTGCAAGAATGTGTAAAAAAACAACAACATACGGACCCGGGGGAGGGGGGTAATATTTTGAGAAATATATTACGAGATTAAAGTGGCAAATCTACGAGAAAGAATGTGCAGATTTATGAGATTTAACCCTCTGGAGTCCATGACTTCTTCATCACGTCACAAAAATGACCAAAAAAAGACACAAATGACGAGAAAAAAAAGACACAAAATGACCATAAAAGACACAGAAGATACAAAATGACAAAAAAAGAGACAAAAGGACCAAAAAAGACACAACAGACACAAAATGACCAAAAAGGACACAAAATTACCAAAAAAGACACAAAATTACAAAAAGGACACAAAATGATTTAAAAAAGACACAAAATTACCAAAAAAGACACAAAATTACAAAAAAGACACAAAATTATTTTAAAAAGACACAAATTTACCAAAAAAGACACAAAATTACCAAAAAAAAAAAGGAATTAAAGGGACCTTCCACACACAACACGGTAAAGTGCCATTCATATAAAACTCACATTAAACTTTCATATCAAGGTGGGGGCCACAAAATATCATCACGAGGGCCGCAATTGGCCCGCGGGCCGCTAGTTTGAGAGCCCTGATGTAGAGTGACATAAATGGACATTGTGAACTGTCATGACACAATGAGTGAAGAGTTTTTGAGGGACTGTTGCACAAAGCGTACTGACCCACAAAGCACAGAGACAAGGAGAACAGGTGCAGGTTTTGGAGAAAAGGTGGACTGAGGCTACGTTTCTTTATAGTTCAGTCAAGCGTTTGGGCATACTGCATTGTTGCAGTGATTAAAGTGCACACTGTCTTGTAGGGTCATGGTCCAGTGTGCTGTGCCTGAAAGAATTAGGTGCTGGAAATAAATTATAAGGACAGAAGATTGGAGCAGGAGGTGTGAACAGTGTGACAGTATTCAAGGTCTGAGATTAGAGGGAGTGGTGTAGACGTTGCAGAGTAAGCAGCACAAGACTGGAGATAAGGGCAAAGTAATGGTGTGTTGCATATACAAAGGGAGATGCAAACTGTTCTTCTCACAGTACTCAGAAAAAAAATTTGTGTCTTTTTTTTCATTTTTTGTGTGTATTTTTTGGTCACTTTGTGTCTTTTGTTGTGTCTTTTTTAGTTATTTTGTGTCTTTTTATGTCATTTTGTATCTGTTGTTGTGTCTTTTTTTAGTTTTTTGTGTGTCTCTTTTGGTCATTTTGTGTCTTTTTTGGTCATTTTGTGTCTTTTTTTAAGTAATTTAGGTTTTTCTGTCATTTTGTGTCTTTTTTGGTAATTTTGTGTCTTTTTTAAATAATTTTGTCATTTTTGGTAATTCTGTGTCTTTTTTGGTAATTTTGTGTCTTTTTTTGGTAATTTTGTGTCTTTTTTAATAAGTTTGTGTCTTTTTTAAGTAATTTCGTTTTTTTCTGTCATTTTTCTGTCATTTTGTGTCTTTTTTAAATAATTTTGTCTTTTTTAGTAATTTTGTGTCTTTTTTGGTCATTTTGTGCCTTTTTAAAATAATTTGTGTCTTTTTTTAGTTATGTGTCTTTTTTTGGTCATTTTGTGTCTTTTTTGGTCATTTTGTGTCTTTTTTTAGTAATGTTTCATTTCCAATCAATTGCATATATTTCAGTTACAATACCAATTTCTGAAATGAATTCTGCATTGAAATGAATAGACATATTTTTTTGGCAGCCAAACTTAGCGCCCCCTGCTGGAATTTTCGGTAGAATGCAGCTTAAGTCACTTCCTGGTTTGCCTCCATGGCAAATGAGGCAAATCCAGACCCGGAGGTTGCTGCCTGATCCAAACACAAGACCAAAATTGGGCCCAAAGTTTGGATGTTGGCGACTTCTTGCATACATTATCAGGAAAAGTTATATCTCTCAGCATGTCTTTAAATGTTCACACCATACTGTAAAAACAGTAATGTATTGTAGTTTGTGGCTTCAGATGAACAATTAATATCAAACTTTGGGAAAACGATCAAAAAAATCCAAATTGAGAATTCTATGTTCACCTAAAACCAGCTGCATGGTCCTTCTGTGCTGTCATGCTTGTAGTAACATTGACCCTTGTATTCATATTACAAATGAAACAGTGACCTCGTGCTCTCACAACTCTGCAAAACATAGATTACATGTTTCCACCGGTTGGTCACCATTTGAGTTTCTAATCTTGTGAGGAAGCTATTAACCTACATGTCACAAAAATCTTATCTTCATAAGTTCCAGACGGCAGTTTGTAAGCCAGCAGGATAACCTGGTCTCCAGGAACAATAGATAATAAATATATATAAACCAAAAAGATAAAACAAACCATTCGTAACAGAAATGGTAATAGATAAAAGGAGCATGTTAAATATGTTTCTAAAGATTACATAAAAGGCTGTCACCCATTTAAAAGTAACACTTCTAAAATGTGTGTCATAAGTGGCATTCTGTGGGTTTATGTTGAGGGTTTATGTTGTGTGCACCAACCACTCATCACTAATGCTGTCCTCATTTTAAGCACATTTGGGGTATTACACAGATTTCCTAGTCTGAACACATCGTCTTGGGACAGTTTTTGGTGTCGGAGCTGCCTCTTCCTCTTATCTTGACCCGTGTCACAAAGTCAAACATGTTCAATATTCCCAACCATTGTTCTTGGCACAAAAGGTGTTTCAACATCAATTATTTGATTTGTAATCTCACAGCAGCCAATGGATGCACTCTCTGGGACTGACATCACACTGGTAGTGACATTGGGATGCTGTCAGAGTCTCTATCTGCTGACTAAACGGCTAAAAGGCCCATTTATTTTTCCATCTGCATAGTACATAAAAATTTCACTCTTTACAATATGGGACTTTTAATAAGGGGTAATTAGAAAGGGAGCGATTTCGGAGAGTGTTTGATGATAAAATCTTCATGTACACCATGGTACCCTCTCTTTTTGTTTTTAAGATATTCAGCATTTTCGTCTCCCTGACGCTTCGCCATATTTCCATTAGCTCTGTGTTTCTGTTGCTAGGCGAGGTTACTGCTAGGCGATGTTACCGCTAGGTGAGGTTACCGCTAAGCGAGGTTACCGCTAGGTGAGGTTACCGCTAAGCGAGGTTACCGCTAGGTGAGGTTACCGCTAGGTGAGGTTACTGCTAGGTGATGTTACCGTTAGGCAAGGTTACCGCCAGGTGAGGTTACCGCTAGGTGAGGTTACCGCTAAGCGAGGTTACCGCCAGGTGAAGTAACCGCTAGGTGAAGTTACCGTTAGGCAAGGTTACCGCCAGGTGAGGTTACCGCTAGGTGAGGTTACCGCTAAGCGAGGTTACCGCCAGGTGAAGTAACCGCTAGGTGAGGTTACCACTAGATGAGCTTACCGCTAGGTGAGGTTACCGCTAGGCGAGGTTACCGCTAGGCGAGGTTACCACTAGGTGAGGTTACCGCTAGGCGAGGTTACCACTAGGCGAGGTTACCTCTAGGTGAGGTTACCGCTAGGTGAGGTTACCACTAGATGAGCTTACCGCTAGGTGAGGTTACCGCTAGGCGAGGTTACCGCTAGGTGAGGTTATCACTACTTGAGGTTACCGCTAGGTGAGGTTACCTGTGTATACTGCAGGAGGGATGTTATTCTCACGATAAAGCCTTTATTTTTAAACTTTTCTAAAGTGATTTTTCTATTTAAATAAATAAATAAATATTTAATGTAGCCCTCATTTAGTTGTTTTTGTCCCACTAATGAATTAAATGCTGACTCATCTATATTTAACACATTAGATTTAATACATCCCTTAAAATCAAGAGGGCTTGGGAACCCCTGGTGTCCATGATGATGTGTGACTCTGTCGTTAGATGTCCGAGCGTTTGACTAAGTACCACATCATGTGTAATGTAATGTGTACAGGAGATAAGAGTGTGTGTCTTCCTGTGTGTGTCTGTGCATGTGAACACCTCGGTGCAGTGATAACCTTGTATTTCCACCAGCCAGACAGATCCTAATCCTCCGAGACATGCCACTCCCCATGTCCTTCCTCTGTCTTTCACCGTCTTATCTCCGCCACATTCCTTCTCCCTCCTCTTCCTCCCTCCGACATCGTTTTCCCGCCCGGACCGGACCGTCCACCATGAGATGACAATTAAAAACTGTGTTGACACGCTGCCTCCACCGGGGCCTCCGCCTGCCTCTTCTGTCCTGCAGCATCTGTCTGGCTGTCTGTCTCTCTGTGTCTGCATGTTTCTGTCTCGCTGTGTTTCTGTCTACACCTCCGTCTCCCTGTTCCCTCTCTCCTCACTCAGCACTTCTGCACCCATGGGTCCCCCGCTCCCTTTATTTCCCCCCGACCAACTGTCCCTGTGGCTCCGTTTGAACTCTTCCTGCACTGTTGATGTCACACTCCCTTTCAACTTTTTCATTTAATTGTTTTCAAGTTTCTTTCTGTACTTTCCACAGCTGCTGCAGAGTCTGCATGTCATGGCTGAAGTTGCTGATCTGGTGGATGAAAAAAAACTTCTATTTCCATTCTTTTTCTTATTTTGTGTCTTTTATCAATAATTTTGTGTCTTTTTTTTGGTAATTGTGTGTCTTTTTTGGTAATTTTGTGTCTTTTTTAAAATAATTTTTCTTTTTTGTCATTTTGTGTCTTTTTTTGGTCATTTTGTTTCTATTTTAAAATCATTTTGTGTCTTTTTTTAGTAATGTTGTGTCTTTTTTTGGTAACTTTGTCTCTTTTTAAAATAATTTTGTGTCTTTTTTGTAATTTTGTGTCTTTTTTAAATAATTTTGTGTCTTTTTTGGTAATTTTGTGTCTTTTTTTGTCATTTTGTGTCTTTTTTGTAATTTTTTGTCTTTTTTTGTAATTTTGTGTCTTTTTTTGTAATTTTGTGTCTTTTTTGGTCATTTTGTCTTTTTTGTAATTTTGTGTCTTTATTTGGTCATTTTGTGTCTTTTTTGTAATTTTGTGTCTTTTTTTAAAATAATTTTCTGTCTTTTTTTAAAATAATTTTGTGTCTTTTTTTGTAATTTTGTGTCTTTTTTGTCATTTTGTGTCTTTTTTAAATAATTTTGTGTCTTTTTTTGATAATTTTGTGTCTTTTTTCTGGTTATTCTGTGTCTTTTTTTGGTCATTTTGTGTCTTTTTTTGGTCATTTTGATACTGCCTCCAGCAGCCCCCAGGTAATTTGAGTTTGAGACCCCTGCTCTACATGGACCTTAGACGTATTGTTAAATATATGATGTTTTTGGAGGTTTTCCTCCGACAGAAGGAAACAGTTGACCGAAGTTGCTGATCTGGTGGATGAAAAACTTCTATTTCCATTCTCTTTCTTATTTTTTCATCATCAGGTTTTACAAATTCTTTCAGGAGCACTAAGGGCTTTTCATTAAGTCACAGCGATAAACGATATAAGCCCCCAGAAGCACAGTGCGGTTACACTGTTGCCTTTATGATGTGAAAACGGCTTTATTTCTCCTCTTTAGCGCTATGGGAGGTTATGTAGGGACAGCCCATAGATCTAAGAATGTGTCAGCTCTATCAGCGTGCACGTATTTGTGTATGTGTGTGTGTACGTGCTGTGGAAAAGGGCCAAGATAGTTGGCAAGACTGTGTTCAGTGTCAGCTTTTATTGGAAATCACGCAGTGTGGAGAAAGCACTGCTTTTAGTAGCTCTTATTAAGTGTGGATATAAAACACTATCTGGAGCGGCTGATGTTTGGTCTTTTGATATCCGTGTAATATGGCTTTAGAAAACGCAGCTGTGTGCTGTTAGAGTTGGAGAACGCTTGAGATTTTTTGCATGTGCATTTAAGATTTAAATGCATTAAATGCTATGCAATTTATTGCCACATCAATATTTGAATAGTTTGAGTTTGAATGAAAGAGAGAATCCCCGAAATCAGTAGTGCAGATAGTACAAACGCTTATACAAACAGAGTAAATTAGGAGTAAAGAAAGTCATCTATGTAAATGTGACAACACACAAAATGAAAAGTGAGCCCCACACACACACACACACACACACACACACACCAGGAGGCTCATATTAATGTTTCCCAATAACTTTGGCCAGCCTCAGCTCCACCCAGGGTCCACCTTTGTGCTGACTAGCCAGGAGTTCGGCTCTGCCAAGATGGCGACAGATGGAGCGACTACACTGAGCTTCACAATCTCTCTTTCAGAAAAACTATGTATGAGAGAGACTACATCCATGTTTTACACATTCTATAGCCCTTTTCTTGGTGCCGTTTCATGCAGGGACATTTACGGCTCTGTAACGTCTCGCCTGCACAAGGAAAGCACCAGAATCGGGATCCCAGGACCAAATGATCCCACCAATTTTCCGCCTCCAGAGATAATCACAGAGGCGGAAATTGGTGGGACTGTTGGAAGCAGGACCGCTATGAAACGGCCAGCGACAGTCAGCAAGTCACTGTTAAGCAGCAAAAAAGTTAGCCGTTGCTAACTGTGCACAGCTTCCACCGCTTATTGTAAACAAACCGGCATCACTAACCGTGCACAGAGGGTCAGGTGCTTGTTTTAAGCAAACGGAGGTCGCTAACTGAACACATTCTGCTGCAGTTTATACATGCTGTACTGTGTAAGAGTACATTTTAAGCCAGCCACTTGAGATGCAAATCTAAATGGGGTAAATGGTAAATGGGGTGCACTTATATAGCGCTTTTATCCAAAGCGCTTTACACTACACACTACGTTCATTCACCCATTCACACACACATTCATACTGGTGTTAGAGGCTACCAAGGCACACTGGTGCCACCTGCCACCATTGGGAATTCATTCACACACCGATGAACGCAGCATCAGGAGGAATTTGGGATTCAGTATCTTGCTCAAGGATACTTCGACCTGTAGGCTGCGACAGTCGGGGATCGAACCACCAACCTTCTGTTTACTGGACGAACGTTCCGCCCCAAATCTCTCTCCCCCTTTCCCACCACTACTTCAAGGTCCCCTTTGTATTTGAAATATGATGTCCAGACGAGGTTCTCACACCTAGAAATGTCCTCTTTGTGTTTTAAAATGTGATGTGCAGACCTAATTTTATAACTGGTGTCGATACCGTACCTCGGAGGCGTTCTCAAGGCAAAAATTGCACCATTTTCCTTTCATTCTGGGTCTTTCTTCATTTTGACTGCTCGCATGTTGAATGAAAAACCTTGTTGGCCGGAAAAAGTCTCTAATTCCTTTTTCACCTGCAGCAGAGAAATTGCCACTCCATACTGCTACAGAGCTAACTATGTAGCCTATTAGCACTGTGCTACTGTGCAGCACTGCTGCTGCTCTGTTGCATGTCACTATTGTCTCCTCCCACCTCCTTCCGCGACGCCGGACTGCGAAAGGGCCTTTGCGAGATCACTATGAATGCCCGAAAGCAAAAAAAAAAAAACGGCATAGATCTTTCCAGCAATATAGAGGAACATTTGGTGTGTAGATGGGTGTTTAGCAGTTGACTTATAGCTTCATGAGTTCACCTTTTCTCACAGACCTGCAGTTAGCATTTGCAATTTTAAATTTACCATTGCCATGCTCTTTCCCACAATCTTTCCTTAACCTTAACCACAATATACTTGCCATGCCAAGTGACTGAACCTTTACTAGCGTTTTGCAGAATCCGCAGCGTCAGCAGTTATCAACAGTTATTTCTACCGACAGGGTTGGTTAACCAATAAGAAAAGAGAGTTGTGACCTTTAAAGGGATGGCAAACCAGATAGTCCAAAATGGAGCAAGATATCACACTTTACGTATTGCACCGTTCAATTTTGTGCACATGTGATTCTCTGCTGGAGTATAAACTGCTCTACCAAGGAGGCATTATTTGCAGTCAGGAGTCGATGGTAAAAATCTGTCTCTTAAACTGTTAACTAAGTGAGAAACTGCAGCTCTAACCCCTGAGAGGTGCTGAGAATAGAATCTTTAAAAAAAACATAATGGCCACATTTTAAATTAATGCCCATCTCAGCATCATATGGGTCAGTAGACATGCATCATTTACAACTTAAAGTTTGATGTGATGAATTTTTAAAGAGAAAAGACTTAAGTCATACAAATAGGATTAACAATGGAAATTAAGCTATGAAGCTATTTAATAAAATCAAAATACAAAAACATCTACACGCACTTTCATTTTATACTTTTAGATAGCTTCACACACTGTCATCTAGTTCCGTTTTTTCCCATGATTCCATTTCATATTTTGCCATTTAATGACATTTAACCAATCAGATGTTGAGTCATCATTGTGTTGCTTTCACTATAGAAATCTGTCATTCTGTTTCAGAAAACGCCTCCACTGCTGTCTCCGTACCACCCCCAGAGTCTAGACTCCATTGGGGTAAATGTGTCATATTGCTGCAAATTTCACAATGCCATCTAACTAAAAGACACGCTACACTCTTCTGTTAATCCATTAATACAATAAAACCTGTTTGGCATCATTGAAAAATTCCCAGACTCAAAATAAGATTCCAGTTATAAATTTACAAGCTTGTTGTGCTTATCTGTGATACTGTGCTCATTGTGGATCAATAATAAATGCATTTTGTGAGGTATTCCTTCAGTGGACCGTTCTACCAACTGAGCCACAGCTGTTTTTACTGTAGTTAGTCATAATATATCAGATATGGAATTAATGCTTCGGCTAGAAATTAGAACAAACTTTTGAATGGGCCGTTTTTGAGCCATGACAAAAGCCGAAATGTGGCCTGCAACAGACTAGGCAAGGCTTATTTTTAGGCTAGTCAATTGCCTTTTGCTATGTGGTTTGATTTAACCCTATGGCTGCAGAATTAATCAAATTTTAATCGTTATCACGATTTTGGCCGCCACGATTAAATTAACCTGATCGTTGGCGATATTTCCATTTTAAAATGCGTCTCTCCTGCATATCTAATCAACACTGTCTACACCAGTAGTCCACCAACCACCAGGGGGCGGGGCTGATTTTCTCCCCTGAAAAAACCCTGGTTGCTGATTGGATAGAACGCTAAGCAGGATGTGACGTAGTACTGGACGCCACAACAACACGTGACATTTGTAAAAGCTGGTGAAGCAGTGTTGCCAACTTAGCAACTTTGTTGCTATATTTAGCGACTTTTCAGACCCCCTTAGTGACTGTTTTTCAAAAAAGCAACTGGCAACAAATCCAGCGACTTTTTCTGGTGTTATTAGAGACTTTTGGAGACTCGTTCTTACTCTTCTTAACGTTAAAAAGAGTGAGAACGAGTCGAAGCAGCACAGTCCTCCTGCAGCAGTCTCTCTCCCAGCTGCAGAGCCAGAGGTGATGTTAACCCCTAAGCATCCAGTCTGTAAATTGCTAACAGGCTAACAGTTAGCTCTGTAGCAGTACAGTGTGTATGTGCTAACAGGCTAACACTTAGCTCTGTAGCAGTACAGTGTGTATGTGCGAACAGGCTAACAGTTAGCTCTGTAGCAGTACAGTGTGTATGTGCTAACAGGCTAACAGTTAGCTCTGTAGCAGTACAGTGTGTATGTGCTAACAGGCTAACAGTTAGCTCTGTAGCAGTACAGTGTGTATGTGCTAACAGGCTAACAGTTAGCTCTGTAGCAGTACAGCGTGTATGTGCTAACAGGCTAACAGTTAGCTCTGTAGCAGTACAGTGTGTATCTGCTAACAGGCTAACAGTTAGCTCTGTAGCAGTACAGTGTGTATGTGCTGCTGCTGCAGGAGGTGTTCACTTAGTGATCTCTGTTTGTTTACAACAAGCACCAGACACTAAAAACTGTTCCTATTGTTTGTTTAAAAGTAGTGCAATAAAAATACAGATGTTTTCCCTAACATGATGAATAATCATGTTTAATAATCATGATTACAATATTGATCAAAATAATTGTGATTATCGTTTTAACCATAATCGTGCAGCCCTAGCCCTGAACCTTACGGACGGTTGAGAGGATTGAGGAGTCGGCAGTCAATGAAATTTTTATTTATTTTTAATCACAGCAACCACTACAGGTGTTTGATGATATTGTCATACATGTGCACATTAAATATTCGTCTGATGGGTCCAACAGTATGCAAGATTAGCAGTGAACAGACCTATAGAAACACTCTTGCAGACACACACATGACTGAATGCATAATTCCCTCCTGGCTTTTGCCTGGTGGAGATAATTAGCAAGAAGACAGGCAATCTTTAGGCTAAATTCTATGGAGGGAGCACATACATCAGTAAAGACTGTTAAATCTTGACATATCCTATTATTGGCTTGAATATCCATCTGCATCAACCTGAGATCAAGTGTTACATGAGGTTACATCAGTGACAGCATGTGTGTGGATGAAAGTGATCGACTGACACAGAAAGATGGAAGCAGAAACATGCAAGATGTTGAACATGCAAGACCCTGTGCCAGGTTCAGATCGCAGGCAGGCGAGCAGTTAAAGTCGTAGTAAAAGCTTCTTCCTGCATGTGAGTGTCCAGCATGTGTAAGTATGTGTGTATGTGTTCAAGGGTGGTAGACTATTGGGGACATGGAGCCAGAGGGACATGAGGAAGCTGTTTGATGTCATCACCATGTGTCCTTTCTAGTTACCCTTGGCTCTAATCTATGGTGAGACGCTGTCTGAGTCCCTCATTAGTTACTGGTAACTCTCTTTAGTGTAATGTCAACTTCCGGAGGCAAGGTTGACTCGTGGGCTGAATATCAATGTGAACAGACATGTGGCAAAGGTAGATTGTCATGAATATTACCGTCACATGAATAAGAACATGATGGTGATGGTAATGTGACTTGCTCGTCTCTGTGTCATTTCGTGGAACATCCAAGTCTGAAAAAAAAATGCATAAAAGTGTCTTCTGCACACTAAATAATCTGCAGATGTCGATATGATGTGAAACCATTTTTTTTTTAAGGTGTGTACACTGTAAAAAATATCAATGAAACACTGTAAATGTATATATCAGCCAAAAGAGTATTTTTTACAGTTTTGTTTTTTGAAAAAACATGTATTTTGTAAAATACACTGTACTATGTATTTACTGTAATATATATATATATATATATATATATATGTATATATAAGCCACCACTGTTATTTTTGCATTTATCTTTTGTAAAAAATACTTTTTCTCACTGTTAAATGTACTAAACACCATATCTCTAACAAAAATATACTGTAATATTTAATACTAAAATCTTTAATTTATGCCTTTTTATTCATAAAGTATTTTCTTGTCAATTATATGGCAGAACAGTGTTTCTTTTGATGGAAAAACCTTCCATTTATACAGTAAAAAATGAAATAAAATGGCAATCTATAAACCTATTTTTTTGTGAGGTGTGTACACTGTAAAAAATGTCTGTAGATTTTACGGTGAAAAATTGCTAAACCATGACAGTAAAAGACGTAAAATGATAAATGAGTTAATTCAGTTTCAGTAACAATGAAACACTGTAAATATATATATTTTAGCCAAAACAGTATTTTTTACAGTTTTATTTTTTGAAAAATGCATTACTCTACTGTAAAATACACTGTAATATGTATTTAATGTAATATATATACAAGCCACCACTGTAATTTTTGTAAAAAAAATAGTTTTTCTCACTGTTAAATGTACTAAACACCATATCTCTAACAAAAATATGCTGCAATATTTAATGGTAAAATATTTAATTTATGCCTTTTCATTAATAAAGTATTTTCTTGTCAATCATATGGCAGAACAGTGTTTCTTTTGATGGAAAAACCTCCTATTTATACAGTAAAAAATGAAATAAAATGGCAATCTTAAAGAGGAAATCAACAGTGCTAATATCTTTTTACCGTAATATTTTAAAAAGTCCTCCCGTATTTATTATGGTAAAGCTCTAGCAAACACAGCTGCTTTTTTTTAACCGTAAAAACAACAGATTTTTTTTTTTTTTTACAGTGTAGGGGCCTTGTTTTTGTAAAGTGATGCATTCTAATTGAATGGCTGCGCCCTAACAAACTGAGATTACTGACCTTACATCTTATGAGGTCAGAAGCCACGACTGTAAACCGATGTGTTTTTTGTACCAGAAGGCTGTGTAATCAAGCGCACGTCAGGTGGGATTTGACCCCAAAAACCTTTCCAGATGCGAGTTCTTCTATCAGCAGAATAGAGGTGCACCCCGAGGTCACCTGTGCCCACTGTGGACACATGCTATGTATGCAGGTGAAAACAGACGAGTGCACAGATAAAAATCCACATACTTGTTAAATTTATTGCATCTTTAACAGCTTTGGTGTTTTGCTTTCTGGTATTATACACTGCAAAAACCAACTGACAAAAAAAAGAAATAAATGACTAGAATTAAGCAAATACATGCTCGAAACAAGTAGATTATTATTATTATTATTATCTGCCAGTTCAGTAAGTACATTTTTTCTTTGTAAGAATACTTTAAATGAGTAAAAAATATGTCTCGGCACTCGAAAAACCAATGATGTCTGGAAATAAATCCAAATCTACTTATTTTGAGCAATTGTGGCTTAAAAAGGCCAACTATAGTGGCATTAAAATAAGCCAGAAATACCTGAAAAGAGCATGTTTTGGTGGTAGAAAATGCTTTTGAAATAGAATTCAACCTACATGCAACTAAAACTCTCAATTGAAACCAATATTTAAGGTAAAAATACACCATATTCAGCAGTTGAATAGATTGAAAAGCATGAAAAAGCTCACAATGTCAATCCTAAAAAAATCTTTAAACAAAAAAATAATTAAATAAGCACATACTAATAATACTAATAATTAAATAAGCACATAAAGCTATGGTCAGTAGGTAAATTATACTCAAAACAATATAATTAAGATACTATTGCTAGATTTAAGAAGAAAATACTTGGTAAGCTTCATGTTTTTTTGCAGTGTAACACAAAACCAGTCATATTATAACATGGATTGATTTCCCCCATTGTTTTTAGATATGCATGAAAAACACAGCTAGCATGGGTTAGCAGAGATCAAGTGCATTGACCTGGTGCCAGTAAAGGGGTCATTTCACTGCAAGCTGTTTTTTTCCTGCTATTATGGCTTTCCAGGGCATCACCAGTGCCAAAATATGTGAGAGGTATACAGCAAAGGAGCATCAATGAAAAATCAAATGCAATCTAAGTGCAATTGGAATCAAAAATGTACTTGAGCCCTGCAGTTCAGACCATAGACTCTAATCCATACAGCCTGCATGCTGAGCTTTCTCTTAAAGCTTTAGGGTACCAATACAGATTCTTCCAAAACATCATAACTTTCTCTTCTTTTATTTTATTGTGTCACGTTAAAATGTGTACAATATTCTTGTCCTTTTGCACATTCTACTTATTTACATATGCTTATACTCTTTGTATATAATCTATTGTATGTATATCTTGTATAGTCCATTGTCAAGTATTTATATAGCATGCTAGCTTAGCATGCTAAGCGGAGATTTAGCTTTATTAGCTTCTTATGTTGCATTAATATGTAATTCAGGGATGACATTCATGTTGCTTAGCATAATGCCCATAATCATTTGATATGAGATTTACATGCAATTTAGTATATAAGCTAATTGGGTTCATGTTAATGTGTTTTTTAGTGCAGCATACTGCGTAATGTGCTAACTCACGATTAGCATGCTAAGCGGAGATTTAGCTTTATTAGCTTCTTATGTTGCATTAGCCTACTATGTAATTCAGGGATGACATTCATGTTGCTTAGCGTAATGCCCATAATCATTTGATATGAGATTTACATGCAATATAGTATATCAGCTAATTGGGTTCATGTTAATGTATTTTTTAGTTCAGCATACTGCGTAATGTGCTATCTCACCATTAGCATGCTAAGCGGAGATTTAAGCCCTTCCTTCCACATCAGTTTGATCCATTGGTAACACTTTACAATAACCATAATTTATAAATGGTAAACAGATAGCTTATTAAAGTTAAATCATCATTTATAAACCGTATATAGGCCATTTAGAATGGTCAATAGACGCAGTAATATGCTATCTCACGATTAGCATGCTAAGCGGAGATTTGAGCCCTTTTCTTCCGCATCAGTTTGATCCATTGAAAACAGTAAAAACTAAACTTTATTAACTGACAGCTAAGCATAATACGGACAGAAAGATAGTTCCTCCGGGCGCTGCACTAGTAGCATTGAAGCAAAAGACCGCTAGCCAGCAAAAATGGACATAAACAATGCAGGTTTTGGATTCTCCCAAAAATCACCCTGCAAATGTTTCATGAGGCAGGCACTGCATTTAAAAATTTTATCGGGCCTGAAGGATATCTTCAGTGTGTTTTGGGGCGAGAACCAGTGGATGTAAACATAACTTTGTTTGTTTACAAAAAATGAAAAAATGAAAAAAAGACAAAAACTCCACCGGGTACCTTTAATTCGCTGTTTGCAGCTGGTTCCCTCATAAGGGAATGTGAGCTGGACTCTCCTCTACATTACAAAGCTGTCGGTCCACCACAGCAGCGCGGTGTGCACTGCATTTAAAAGGCTGGAGAGTAGTTGATCTGATTGGCTTTGATTGATGCCAGCTGCTATCACACCCACTGATAATTGAATCCTCCTAATCCAACCACTTTTACAACAGTGCTGCAGGTGCTCTGGTCATGGAAATCTGTCGGTCACACACAAGAGAGCCAGGCAGGCTACCTGCTGCACTTTGACTGATAAACACAGTCTGTGCAGAGAATACTGACCGCTAAGTCATACAACAGCTATGTGGCTTATTCTCATGAACATGGTGCAGATCATAGCAAAAAGCCAAGAGCATTAAATACATATACAATCTAAAGTCACTGTTTAATATGAATTTATAATCGATTTTTTAAAAAAATAAGACATTTTTAGAGACACTGTGAGCAAAATTCATTACCATAACACATTTTTAAATAAAAAAAGACAACAAAAGGTTGTTTTGCCCCCTTTGGCATCTCTTTGTAGTCATTGTGTGTCTCTTTGTAGTAATTTTGTGTCTTGTTGAAGTTGTTTTGTGTCTCTTATATTAATTTTGCGTCTCTTTGTAGTTGTTTTGTGTCTCTTTGTATATTCATTTTTTACGTCTCTTTGTGGTTGTTTTGTGTCTCTTTGTATTAATTTTGCATCTCTTTGTAGTCATTGTGTGTCTCTTTGTAGTAATTTTGTGTCTTGTTGGAGTTGTTTTGTCTCCTAGCAAAAATCCAAGAGCATTGAACACATATTTTCTTTGACCCTTTATACCATATGCAATCTAAAGTCATTGTTTAATATGAATTTATAATCAATTTTTTTAAATTTAAAGGTAGTTTCTGACATTTTTAGACACTGTGAGCAAAATTCATTACTGTAACACATTTTTAAATTAAAAAGTAAGTAAGTGAACTTTATTTATATAGCACCTTTTCACAGACAGAAGCCACAAAGTGCTTCACATAAAAATCATAAACATGTACAAAAATGTACATACAAGTTTTAAAAGACCAAAACAACAGCAATTAAACAACCATAGCAGTCCCAAAGCAACTAATCAAAAGCCTGAACAAATAAAAAGACAATGAAAGGTTGTTTTGCCCCCTTTTGCATCTCTTTGTAGTAATTTTGCATCTCTTTGTAGTCATTGTGTGTCTCTTTGTAGCTGTTTTGTGTCTCTTTGTAGCTGTTTTGTGTCTTTGTAGTAATTTTATGTCTTGTTGTAGTTGTTTTGTCTCATAGCAAAAATCCAAGAGCATTGAATATATATTTTCTTTGACCCTTTATAACAAATATAATCTAAAGTCTAAAATTTATAATCTATTTTAAAAAATGTAATGTGTTTTCTGACATTTTTAGAGACATTGAGCAACAAAATCCATTACCGTAACACATTTTTAACATACATTGTGTTACTTTGACACATTAAAGTGTGTTTTTAACCCTAAAATCATGTTATTTCCTTTCACTAATGTGATAATTAACATTTGTTATTTTATTTTACAACACATTAAAAGTGCATTCTGTCTTTAGCCGAACATAAAAATCACAAAATCTGAAAATCACCTCCAGCTGAAGTGAATCTAAGGGCGCTTTCACACCTATCTGGTTTGGTCCGGACTTTAGGACTTTTCAGTTTGATCCGAACCTAAATTCCAGGTGTGAAAGGTGCCGCGATAACTTTGGCATGATGAGGAGGCTCATCTTGTGAACACCAAGCACTCTCACGTATTGCTCATTAAGCTGGTGCTGCTGGTAGCAAAAGACCTGCAGCAGTATTAGCACAGGTAAAAGGTGTCTCGCTGGATTCATTTAGTGTAAACACGTTAAGGAAGTAACACTGAGGTCAGACGCAGCGTAACCAAAACAAAATGAGCCGCGGAAGTCCACAGGGAGATAACATGTCCAGTGGAATTGTCTTGTAAAGTCAGTTATTCCTTTTGCAGTGTGAAACCAAAACCATCCATCCATCCATTTTCTTCCGCTTATCCGGGGCCGGGTCGCGGGGGCAGCAGGCTAAGCAGGGCATTCCAGACGTCCCTCTCCCCAGCCACAACGTCCAGCTCCTCCTGGACCCCGAGGCGTTCCCAGGCCAGGAGAGAGATATAATCCCTCCACCGTGTTCTAGGTCTTCCCCGTGGCCTCCTACCAAAACCAACCAGACCAAATGTAGACAATGTAACAGAACATGGACCTTGGTTCGGACTTTCAGGTGTGAAAACGCCCTAACTCAGGGGTCAGGTGTTAACATATAACAACGCTGGCAGGGCTTTTTGATCACTACAATGTTAAAAAAAACCTCCAAAATCATCAAATTATCAACACTGAAAAAACAACAATACAGATTTTGCTGTGTAGACTGGCTTCATGAGAATCACCCATATGGAGGCAAACATGGCCAGAGTGTGATGTCATTTAGAGAAAAGCCGGTATCAAAGGAAAAGCAACATTTCTCGACATCAAACCGGAGAAAGGTTACACCAGCTCAGAGGCTAATTAATCACCGGGCCATGACTAAAGTCATCATCATCAAGCACACTTGGAGTGTTTCCTTGCTAATACACTGAACAGTGAGTCTTTATTTGGCAGACATTACCAAACAAGGTGAGGTGGAGGGGAGCTGCCCTGTGGTGATGCAGCAGTGGATGAAAGTGCACCAGCCAAGGCCCCGCTGTTAAAAATCCCCCAGCCAACAGACAATATTAAAGTCCATGTCAGAGTTGGATATGAGCTTCTGAGAACATGGGGCAATATACAATTACAAGCTGTGGAAAAGTCAATAAAAAACAATCTGGCATGGTTCGTACTCCCACCGAGTCTCTCCGACCGATCGGGAGGTTATCCAGTCCGCTCGGAGCGCTGCGGATCATTTTATCGGCACTGTGGCCAGTTTAACCATCAGAAATGCAGCCAAACAAAGTGTGATTTACACAATTTTAAAGATGACTCAATCCCTATATATCTAATTTAACCCTTTGATGCACAACATGGGTCAAAAATGCATTCATTTCCAATGTTATTTCATGCTGGCTGTGTGTTTGAATATCTTTTTTTTTATATTACAACAGATCATTATATCCATTTTTCCTTTCATACTTTATGAAGAAAAATAGTTTTTGTATTATTACATCAAGTTTACACACATGGGTCAAAAATGACCTTGTGCATTAGAAGCGTAGTGATACAAAAAGTGATTCACTAAATTAACAATTTGAGTATATGTGATGATTGATGCACAACATGGGTCTACAGCAGGGGTCTCAAACTCAAATTACCTGGGGGCCGCTGGAGGCAGTATCAAAATGACCAAAAAAAGACACAAAATCACTAAAAAAAGACACAAAATGAGAAGACAAAATGAAAAAACACACAATAGAAGACAAAAAATGACAAAAAAAAGACACAAAATGACCAAAAAAAGACACAAAATGAAAAAACACACAATAGAAGACAAAAAATGACTAAAAATGACACAAAATGACTATAAAAGACACACTTAATAGTTAATATTTGTGTCTTCTTTGGTTTTAAATTGGTGACAACATATAAACACCTTCTAATGCACAACATGGGTCAAAAATTACCTTGTACATTAGAAACATAGTGATAAAAAAAGGGTTTTTTATTCAAAAACTAAGAAATGAAAACAATAAAATAGGATGTATGATGATCAAAAACAAGTTGTTTGAAGAAAACCTGCAATACTGAAAGATGAAATTAATTCATTGCAAAGATATAGAATATAAAAACTTAGTCGGGTCACTTTAGACCATGTTGTGCAGCCAATGCAGACCTGTTTATAGATTCATGAAATTGTAAAGTGTGATAGTCTTGTTGAAAAGAGAGGTTCAGGGCATCATCGTGCTTTTGGAAATTTCCCATGAAGCTCCTGCAGAAAAAGGACAGAAGAGAAACGGAGTGAAGAGAGGATGAAAAACTGAGAGTGA
Organism: Centropristis striata; assembly: GCF_030273125.1. Lineage (NCBI taxonomy): Eukaryota > Metazoa > Chordata > Actinopteri > Perciformes > Serranidae > Centropristis > Centropristis striata. Next base: position 3,670,803 of record NC_081535.1, read on the forward strand.
CAAGGAGAAGAGGGCAACGCTGGTAAAAAATAGATTGGTCAGATAATTGGGCGGCAAATGCACGAGAGGCAGTATGGAAATTTAATATATGAAATGTATTATGCATTCAACATTGATGGGAGTATTAAGTATGGATCCAGGGTCCCTACATGAGGTTGAACTACAATGTCATGGGCGTTATCAAAGTTTTATGCTTGTTCACCAAAAAACAAACGTCCATGTGTTGTGTGTCAGACAGGTGTCAGCTGCAGGCGTCCACTGGGACCAGAAACACGGTTTCATCTCACGATTTGTCCTTGTTCAAGTTACGGATGAGGGCAGATTAGGAAACAATGGATGAAGAGTAAAAGGCCTCACAGCACACAATATAGGAGCAAACACCCAGACTTTACAGCTGTTGAGACTCTTTTGGGGTAATTTTATGTCTTTTTGTTGTCATTTTGTGTCTCCTTTGAAGTTGTTTTATGTCTTTTTGTTGTCGTTTTATGTCTTTTTGTTGTCGTTTTATGTCTTTTTGTGATCATTTTGTGTCTCCTTTGAAGTTGTTTTGTGTCACTGCAATTATTTTTGGGCCTTTTTTTCTGTGATTGTTTTTTTTGTGTCTCTGTGTTTTTTTTTGTTTCACTTTGTGATTGTTTTGCCCCTTTTTGTATTCTTTTTGCATCTGTCTCTGTAGTTGTTTTGTGTCTTTTTGTAGTAATTTTGTGTGTCTTTACAGTCATTTTGTATCTCTTTGTAGTTATTTTATGTCTCTTTGTCGTCGTTTTGCGTATCTTTGTAGTCATTTTGTGTATCGTTGTAGTTTTTTGTGTCTCTTTGTAGTCGTTTTGTGTCTTTGTAGTCGTTTTGTGTCTCTTTGTAGTCGTTTTGCGTCTCTTTGTAGTCATTTTGTGTCTCTTCATAGTAATTTTGTGTATCGTTGTAGTCATTGTGTGTCTTTGTAGTAATTTTGTGTCTCTTTGTAGTCATTTTCCGTCTCTTTTTAGTCATTTTGCTTCTCTTTGGAGTCATTTTGTGTCTCTTTGTAGTCGTTTTGTGTCTCTAACTGGTTATTTTGTACCATGATATAGTCATTGCATCTGTGTGTGTGCTCGGGTTTCTTTGTAATCTTTTTTAAAGTCTCCTGTTGGTTGGTACATGCCTCTTAGAGTGACATTTTGTTGGTGAAGACCAGAGGGGACACTGAGACTTTAGGCCCGTGGACCGGTGCGTTTTAGGCTTCTACGCAATCTGCAAAACAGACAATTTCCCACCTTGCTGACATAGTAGTTGTCATTGTTTAAAGAGAAGGGTATTTTATGTAGATGAAAAATAAGTGTTCATAACACAGCACTTTAAGAGACAGCAACAAAAATCAAATTTAAATGAATTAGGAGGAGAGAAACAAAATGCACTGTAAACATTTTTTGCAGAAATAACAGTCAAATAGCATTAGAAATAGGGCGTAAAATAAAAAATTGTATATCACCGTAGTAGACACTTAATAACCAGGAATCAAGGATTAGTACAAAACTTAAACTGTAAAAATATATAAAAAAATGTATGTAAAATTAATGTGGAAATACCATAATGTCACTGAGACACAATTACCCTAAAAATAGCAGGATTATTCAGTCTAAATTACAGTTTTTGCTGATATTTACATTAAAATTTACAGTAAAAAAAACAACCCAATCACTGTATTTTTTACGGTGAAATTCTGGCAACCAAAGCTGCCGATATTTTAAAAAAAAAGACACAAAATGACCAAAAAAAGACGCAAAATGACCAAAAAAGACACAAAATGACCAAAAAAGACACAAAATGACTAAAAAGAAGACACAAAATGACCAAAAAAAGACAAAAAATGACCCAAAAAGACACAAAATGAGAAGACAAAATGAAAAAACACACAATAGAAGACAAAAAATGACTAATAAAGACACAAAATGACCAAAAAAAGACACAAAATGACCAAAAAAAGACACAAAATGACTTAAAAAAGACACAAAATGACTATAAAAGAAACAAAATTAATAGTTAATATTTATGTCTTCTTTGTCAGGTTTTAAATTGGTGACAACATATAAACACCTTCTAATCAAAACTTAAACTGTAAAAATATAAAAAAAAACATTTATGTAAAATGAATCTAGAAATACCATAATGTCACTGAGACACAATTACCCTAAAAATAACAGGATTATTCAGTCTAAATTACAGTTTTTGCTGATATTTACATTAAAATTTACAATGAAAAAAACCCACTCGCTGTATTTTTTACAGTGAAATTCTGGCAACCAAAGCTGCCGATATTTTACCGTAAATGAAACAGATTTGTTTTTTACAGCGTGTAAATAGCTGCAGATACAAACATCCACATGTTTTGATGTTATTTCCGTAGAGAAAGGCCCGTACGGACGGATTGTTCAGTCCTGCGAGGCGTGCTACCTACATAGAGACATTTCCACATCTATAACAATTAATTAAGCATGAAATGATAAAACAACACCATTTGTAAAGTGTGTAGCATGCCTGCAGAGATGCATGCTGATCTCAGCACTGCAGTCTTTCAGCTGCAGCCAACAGATGGGAGCTTTAAATATGTAACAAGCCTCTGGAGACGTCCCATCAATTATATATGCTCTTTATTTTCCAGCAGCATTGCAGTCGCTATTGTAATATTGCATTAATACAAGGGAGCACTGTTTTTATTGCTACTACTAACAGTAGTTCAATTATTAGATGCATAATTAAAACAGTTGAGCATCATAGTTGTGTAGTTTTAATACAACGATGTGTAAATTATAGTAAAGTCATTTAAAAAATTTAAAAAATAAGCAGTAACACTTTAAAATAGCACACTAAGTGATGTTTATAGATGGTTTATAAACCAATTATTAACCAAAATGCTATACATATTTAATCTTTAAATGTTTTAAACCAATTTCTTAACCCTTTTTATCAGGCAAAGAACTATATTTGGTAACTTCAGGTAATATTTCGAGAAAAAAGTTGCAAATTTTCTAGATTAAAGTGGCAAATTTACAAGAAAAAAAGTTGCAGATTTAAGAGATTTAAAGTGGCAAATCTGCGCTAAAAAAGTTGCAGATTTATGAGAAAAAAGTGGGAAAAAAGCCACTTTTTTCTCCCAGATTCACCACTTTAAATTTCATTAATCTGTGCATTTTTTTCTCGTAGATTTGCCACTTTAATCTGGTGAATTTTTTTCTTAAAATATTACTTTGGTATGTTTTTTTACACATTCTGGCAGTATGTAATATCCTCCAATATTCTCTAGGGTTGAAATTTGGAATTTGCAAGTATTTAAATTAGTGTCCTATTAAGGGTTAAAGGTATATGAATAATTTCAAAATCATTAACATACTTAATATGCTGCTAAAATGTTAAAATGAGTGCAACTAAAACTATTAATAAGCTATTAATTATAATTTAATTGTTTGTTAATGGTAAAGTAACTATAAACTTACATTAATAAACCATCTATTAGCCATTTGTAAATTATTTAGTTAGTTAAACATTAATAAATTATGTATTTACCATTCTAAATGGCCTATATACAGTTTATAAATGATGATTAAACATTAATAAACTACCTGTTTACCATTTATAAATGATGGTTATTGTAAAGTATTACCAAATAAGCAATTAATAAAAATAAGCCAAGGCTGTTTTAGAATGAGGAAGAAGTTGTGCAATATGCATTTATTGCACAATGAGTTGTGAGTTTTTAATGTAATAATGAAAATGTACTGTAACTTAGTGGACAAAGATGAGAATGTAGATGTTGGAATATGATGGATTTTGTTATTGTTGCTTGGCCAAAAATAACAACAATTTCAAAAGAGGGAAAAATGTAAAACAATCACAATGAACAGTATAAAAATCTTGAGCAGTGAAGCGTATTCTTCGGGGGATTTACTGCTCGGCCTGTCACTGGGATTTATTTATTCTCTCTGATGTGTAGAGGCTCCACAGGGAAACTTGTGTCTTTATGGTAAACTATTTGCATTTAGTGGGTTGTGCTAAGAGAAAAAGTTGCATGTCGAGACCTGAACTTGAACTTTATCAGGTTATTCTTTTTTGGAAGAACCTACATTGTTGACTATGACATGGTTAACCCTTAATACACTCATTTAAATACTTGCAAATTCCAAATTTCAACCCTAGAGAATATTGGAGGATATTACATACAGCCAGAATGTGTAAAAAAAAACCTACGAAAATAATATTTTGAGAAAAAAGTTTACGAGATTAAAGTGGCAAATCTACGAGAAAAAAATGCGCAGATTTATCAGATTTAAAGTGGTGAATCTGGGAGAAAAAAGTTGCTTTTTTCCACTATTTCCTCGTAAATCTGCGACTTTTTCACACAGATTTGCCACTTTAACTCTCTTAAATCTGCAACTTTTTTTCTTGTAGATTCGCCACTTTAATCTAGTAAATTTGCAACTTTTTTCCTCGAAATATTACCTGAAGTTACCAAATATAGTTCTTTGCCTGATAAAGGGTTAAGGTGAGTAAAAGTAATCGTTTTGTATTATTTCAGTGAAAGAAAGTGTAGACTTCCATGACTTGAATATATTAGTGCAGATGCCTCAACATAATCAAAGGTTAAGTTATAAACCTTACGCATTTTATTACTGTTATTTTTACATTATATTATATTGTTTTGACTGACAAAAAAAGCAGTTGCATCCATTTGTATGTGTATCCTTATCAAATTAAAAGGACCTGTATATACAGATATTGTGTATGTGTGAGTTTAAACTTAACCCTTAATAGGACACTCATTGAAATACTTGCAAATTCCAAATTTCAACCCTAGAGAATATTGGAGGATATTACATACAGCCAGAATGTGGACTGTGGAATGTGTAGAGGGGGGTAATATTATAATATTTTGAGAAAAAAGTTTACGAGATTAAGGTGGCAAATCTACGAGAAAAAAATGTGCAGATTTAAGAGATTTAAAGTGACAAATCTGCGTGGTCTGCTGTTCTTGTACTGAAAAATAAAGAAATCACAGTAAGTGGTTATTTTTCATTTGCTCCAAACCTTTTTTATTCCCTTTTATACTGTTTTACATGTTACTGCACTGAAAACAAATGGAGACAAAATAAACAAATAGACACAAAATGACCAAAAAATTACTCAAAATGACCAAAAAAAAGACACAAAATGACCAAAAACATGAAATCTTAAAAGTGCAGTGTAAAAATGCACAAAATTCCTTCTTGCAATTAATGTTGGTCTGCTGTTATTGCACTGAAAAAAAAAGAAATCACAGTTTTTTATTTGCTTCAAACCTTTTGTATTCCTATTTATACTGTTAAACATGCATTTGAGCATGAAATATGTTAAGTTACTGCACTGTAAACATATTTAAAATAGCAGTTTCATCATATCTGGTTAAGTGCACGCTCCTATATGTGGCCCTGTGGTAGTGAACATGAAAAATTGTGGCCCCCTGAAGCATTTAAGTTGCCCATCCCTGCCCTAGCATAATCAAAAGTTTAGTTCATCAAATAAACATAAAAGGGCAGCCATTACAAAAATAAGTACATCCAGAAACCCACAAATAGCTTGTTTCTTTCCCATCTTTTATAATTTACTACATTTTCCCGTATTTCCCCTCTCTGGCTCTTATATTTCTTCCTCTTCCTTCCTGCGGTTCATTCTGTTGCTCCTAATGAATGCTTATCAATGCATACTCATTGAACCAGAGACCAGCAATATATCACAAGTATACACTCTCTTTTCCTCTCGCTCTCTCTCTCTCTCTCTCTCTCTCTCTCTCTCTCTCTCTCTCTCTCTCTCTCTCATGCACGCAGCGAGTCAGTGGAGCGTTGAGAAGAGGTCTATTCTGACTGTGGTCAAATGAGTCACCTGGGAATCAGACAACATCAATCCTGCTGTCAATACACAACAGCTGAGCCATTCATCCTGGCCACCCGCAGGGGACTGTGTCAGGCGCCTGTGTGTGTGTGCACAGTGTGTGTGTGTGTGTGTGTGTGTGTGTGTGTGTGTGTGTGTGTAAAGGAAAGAGGGCATTTGTTTGTTTATGGTGGAGGCTTGTTGGGTACATGCAGAGAAAGTCAAAGTCTTTGAGAGCAATAAAGTCCGTTCACTCTCTGGACTTGAGTGACAAGATGTTATTTTGTTTTATTTATTTTATTTTGTAATTAATGTGCAATAAGGACCTTTTTTTCAACATGGTTAACATTTGGTACATTATTTATCACAATCTGTAATAGCCTCGGGGTATGAAACAATATAGATTCACCCTATAACACAATGATCTACAATCTACGATGTCATTTAGCAGTTGCTTTGTGTCTTTTTGTAGTTTTTTTTGTCTTTTTGTAGTTGCTTTGTGTCTTTTTGTAGTTTTGTGTGTTTTTGTAGGTTTTTTTGTGTGTTTTTGTAGTTGTTTTGTGTCTTTGTAGTTGTTTCGACACAAAATAGGAGGAAGACACCCAGACATTCCAGTTGTTGAGCCTCTTTTTGTTGTCATTTTGTGTCTCCTTTTAAAGTTGTTTTGTGTCACTGTAATTATTTTTGGGCCTTTCTTCTGTGATTGTTTTGGCTCTTTTATAGTCATTTTGCTTTCCTTTATAGTTATTTTGTGTCTCTTTGTCTTTTTTTGTTTCACTTTGTGATTGTTTTGCTCTTTTTGTATTCTTTTTGCATCTCTTTGTAGTTGTTTTGTGTCTTTTTGTAGTCGTTTCGTGTCTTTTTGTAGTCCTTTTGTCTCTTTGTAGTAATTTTGTGTCTCTCTGTAGTAAGAATCAGCTACAGGTTAGGGTTAGACATTTAGTTGTGATGGTAAGGGGCTTGAGAATGCAAAATTTCAATGAAGGGTCCTCACAAAGACAGGTGTGTGTGTGTGTGTGTAAAGGAAAGAGGGCATTTGTTTGTTTATGGTGGAGGCTTGTTGGGTACATGCAGAGAAAGTCAAAGTCTTTGAGAGCAATAAAGTCCGTTCACTCTCTGGACTTGAGTGACAAGATGTTATTTTGTTGCTGTAATAATAATTACGCTCTGCAATAAGGAACTTTTTTCAACATGGTTAACATTTGGTACATTATTTATCACAATCTGTAATAGCTTCGGGGTATGAGACAATATAGATTTACCCTATAACACAATGATCTACAATCTACAATGTCATTTAGCAGTTGCTTTGTGTCTTTTTGTAGTTTTTTTTGTCTTTTTGTAGTTGCTTTGTGTCTTTTTGTAGTTTTGTGTGTTTTTGTAGGTTTTTTTGTGTGTTTTTGTAGTTGTTTTGTGTCTTTGTAGTTGTTTCGACACAATATAGGAGGAAGACACCCAGACATTCCAGTTGTTGAGCCTCTTTTTGTTGTCATTTTGTGTCTCCTTTTAAAGTTGTTTTGTGTCACTGTAATTATTTTTGGGCCTTTCTTCTGTGATTGTTTTGGCTCTTTTATAGTCATTTTGCTTTCCTTTATAGTTATTTTGTGCCTTTTTTTCTTTTTTTGTTTCACTTTGTGATTGTTTTGCTCTTTTTGTCTTCGGTTGTTTTGCCCCTTTTTGTATTCTTTTTGCATCTCTTTGTAGTTGTTTTGTGTGTTTTTGTAGTCGTTTCGTGTCTTTTTTTAGTCCTTTTGTCTCTTTGTAGTGATTTTGTGTCTCTTTGTAAGAATCAGCTATCGGTTAGGGTTAGACATTTAGTTGTGATGGTTAACGTGATGGTAAGGGGCTTGAGAATGCATAATATCAATGAAGGGTCCTCACAAAGACAGAAGTACGTGTGTGTGTGTATGTGTGTGTGTGTGTGTGTGTGTGTGTGTAAAGGAAAGAGGGCATTTGTTTGTTTATGGTGTAGGCTTGTTGGGTACATGCAGAGAAAGTCAAAGTCTTTGAGAGCAATAAAGTCCGTTCACTCTCTGGACTTGAGTGACAAGATGTTATTTTGTTGGTATAATAATAATTACGCTCTGCAATAAGGAACTTTTTTCAACATGGTTAACATTTGGTACATTATTTATCACAATCTGTAATAGCCTCGGGGTATGAGACAATATAGATTCACCCTATAACACAATGATCTACAATATACGATGTCATTTAGCAGTTGCTTTGTGTCTTTTTGTAGTTGTTTTGTCTCTTTGTAGTTGTTTTGACACAATATAGGAAGAAGACACCCAGACATTAGAGTTGTTGAGCCTCTTTTTGTTGTCATTTTATGTCTTTTTGTGTCTCCTTTAAAGTTGTTTTGTGTCACTGTAATTATTTTTGGGCCTTTCTTCTGTGCTTGTTTTTGCTCTTTTATAGTCATTTTGTGTCTCTTTGTGTTTGTCTACGGTTGTTTGCCCCTTTTTGTATTGTTTTTGCATGTCTTTGTAGTTGTTTTGTGTCTTTGTAGTTGTTTCGTGTCTTTTTGTAGTTGTTTTTCTGTCTTTGTTTTGTCTCTTTGTAGTAAGAATCAGGTATAGGTTAGGGTAAGGATAAGGGTTTGACATTTAAGTGTGATGGTTAAAATTATGGGAAGGAGCGAGAAAATGCATTAAGTCGATTCATGGTCCTCACAAAGACAGATGTACAGGCGTGTGTGTGTGTGTGTGTGTGTGTGTGTGTGTGTGTGCAGGGGGCCACTTTTGTATTGTATGTGTGTGTTCCCTCACCAGTCATGCAGTGCCTGAAGGCATCATTAAACAACGGTTTTACCACTAGAATACATGATTACCCTATTATCAACCTATCACACACACACACACACACACACACACACACACACAGACAGGTAACAGTAACCAAATAGATGATGCCGTGGTTCCATCTTTCTTCTTCTCTGTATCTCAGATATGTCTGATTCTTGGTCATGTTCTCTCTCCCCCCCCCCCTTCCCCTGTGTGTCGTTCTCTATTCTGTCGGCCATCTTTATCTCCATTTCATGCCCCCCTTCCCTTTCCCATGGTCTTCACTCCCAATCTTTCATCACTCTGCTCTTCTTGTCATGTGTGACTAATCCGCTCTGATGACATCGGTGCTCTGTGTGTTTCTGTGTGTGTCTGTGTGAGTGTGTGATTGTGTTGTTAAGTTTTTTTTTGGTTTGTACTTGCTTGTTTTGAAGCGCGGGACCTCATGAAGCTTTGCTTTGGCCATGTCGGATGGACACGCTGAGTTAAATCCATGTTGTGTGCAACGAAAGGCAACATGTTAACCAGTCGTTTCCAACACTGTGGAGGAATTTAGCTTCAGACATTTAGAAAAACAATGTAGGAGAAATATGATCAACACATCACACTTGGTCGATTAAACAGTCAACCCTGTGGAGTCTCCAAAAGCTCCAAATAATCCAGACTTGTTGCCTCCATCAGACTAGAAAACAAAGCAGCGTGGAGCCCTACTGTAAATTTACCTCTAAAGTTCTGGCTGTAAACTCCATGAGGCCAGTTTCAGTTTGATGATGATATACCAAGTAAAACTGGAGACAAGCTCAAATAGATTTAGTATCAAATGGTAGATTTGACACCTTTGGTCACATTTGACACATTTCAGATTCTTTATTGAGCATGATAGTGTTTTGAAAGTAAAAAAAAAGATTCAAAATCACATTTTATGTTGGACTAAAGGACTAAAAAAGACACAAAATTAGGAAAAAAAAGACACAAAATGACTAAAAAAAAGACACAAAATGACTAAAAAAATACACAAAATGACCTCCCACAGTCCTTTTTTTGTTTGACCCATCCACCAGCCTTACTACCCACCCTAAACGGACCTTGTTGTTCTTTATACCCCATATCTGCAATCCCTCTTTTCTCCCTAGACACCATAACATCACTTCTGCTTGGCGTCCTTCATAATAACTGTGGTCACTAGCAAAGTTATTATAGTTAATGAAAACTAACAAAATAACAAAAACTAGAATTGAAAAAACATTTTCATTAACTGAAATGAAAATAAAAACGATAACTAACTGAAACTGTATTGTGTGGTTTGTGTGGTTGCACAAACACAAACATAAAGGAGGCCTGGGAGGCAGTTACGCGTGCAGTGGATGCATTAAAATGAACAAGAAATTGAAGAAAACAATGTTCTAATAATTTTTTCTATGACTGTATATACACTGCTCCAAAAAATAAAGGGAACACTTAAACGACACAATGTACAGTAACTCCGAGTCAATCACACTTCTGTAAAATCAAACTGTCCTTGAATGTGTCGTATAGTATCACTAATGGACGGCATGATTTCCAATTTACTTGATTCATGTTGAAGCGTTGGCACATTTAAATTAATTACCGTATTTTCTGGACTATAAGTCGCAGTTTTTTTCATAGTTTGGCCGGGGGTGCGACTTATACTCTGGAGCGACTTATGTGTGAAATTATTAACACATTATTACCGGTATATCATTTCACATGTTATTTTCACACTAAACCGCAAGAGGGCGCTCTAGGTCGAGTATGAGGATGAGTCTGACGTAAGCGACGTAGAAGAAGAAGCGCCGCATCTTCTACCTCCGGAGTTAGCGGAGTTGTTTAAAAGTGACACCGAGGATGAAGATTTCATTGGATTTTAGTTGTTTGGAGTGACACGGATGGTTTGGTAAACTTCTTAGCATGTTATTTATGCTATAGTTATCTGAATAACTCTTAATATGTGATGTTAACATACCAGGCACGTTCTCAGTTGTGTCATGTAACGTAAGAATACCGTACAATTATTCAGCCTGTTGTTGCCTCTATTCTATTTTTATTTTAAATTGCCTTTCAAGATGACATGTCTGTTCTTGGTGTTGGATTTTATCAAATAAATTTCCCCCAAAAATGCGACTTATATATGTTTTTTCCTTCTTTATTATGCATTTTATGGCTGGTGCGACTTGTACTCCGGAGCGACTTATAGTCCGGAAAATACAGTAAAATGAAAAATGAAATTAATAAATAAATACATAAATATGACGGAAATGTCACTGTAATGTATTTTATTGAACTCAACAAAAGAAGACAACACAACCATGCCAACATGTCAGCACTGAAATGTGCTTAAGAGTTCTCCTGAGTGTTCCTAGGCTTTGTTCTTACCTAAGAAAAATCCTGGATAAGAAAAAAATTCATGAATGCCACAATCTGCGTAAAATCTTCGTAAGTAGGACTTAACCCTTGTGTGATGTTCATATTGTTGTTACTCAGCCAGTGTTTGTGGGTCTGATGTACCCGTTGCATTTTGTGGCTTTTAATGCCTCACAATCAAATACTTTTATGTTAAAATACTGAACAGATGATGCACAATACAAGCTGAACACATGAATACAGAGTAAACATATCAGTCAAGACAGACTGAACATCAATTTCCACACTTCTATTAGCTATGTGTCTATTAGAAATGTGTAGGGGGGGTGTATGGTGTGTGGTCATTAAATATGTATTCTGATATATGATCTTCACAGAAAATGAGCCAAAGTCAGTGAGTATCAGTTTGAAAAATTAATTAATTGTATCATTTTTCTTTGAATAAAAAATGAAAACGGGTCCCACAGACCCGAACACCACACAAGGGTTAAGAACAAATTTGTTCTTAAGATCGGTTCGTGAATGAGGCTCAATATGAACAGAACATTTAAGTTGCTTCCAAACTTTTGCCCTGTAGTGTACATAAAAGGAAAACATAGAAAATTAAAGTGAAATGTCACCAGCCAATAGGTTCCAGCAGCGCTGCCTTAATCATGGTCCTTATCGGCCCCTGCCCCGCCGCTGATATCCACAGTGAGTAATGTGCTGCTTGACACCAGAATGGATGGTAAAAGAAGACGATGTCAATAGTGGGAGCACGCCGAGAAGTGGTTTTTCATTGCTGGCTGTCATAACACAAGTGTCTGGTCATGCATCTCTCTGACTCCATGCACTACATCACTCAACGCACTGTAAACACACACACACACACACACACACACACACACACACTCCACAAATGCAAGTAAACAGGCGCAGCATTCTCCGGTAAGTGAATGCATTATATTCAGCAACACTCATCACGTTGAAAAGTGTTTGTTGCAGTGAATACGGAGCAGTCAGTCAGACACCGGGAGGCTGTTTGTGACCAAACAAAAAAAAACAGAGTGAGACAGACTCACAAAAGACCACAAAGAGATAATTAGAGTGAAAAAAGAAGATGGATAGACAGGAAAAAGACAGAAAAAAACAAGAAAGAAGGAGAGAAACGTGGGAAGACGGCGACAAATAAATTAAGATGGAAAGACGGAGCCGGGGGTAATTGTTCCCAGGGAGGGAAGAAAGTATTGTTGGGCTGCCAGAGGAGCCAGACTGGTTTAAAGAGGAACTTCGATCTGACTTTTAGAGGTTTGTATCCCCTCCAAAAGCATCTGACACCTTAATTTCTTGAATTAAGATTGTTAAATCTAGAAATAAGTTGTTGAACGATTAAAATAAGAAATTAACTCTTAAAACAAGATTAAATTCCCTGGAAAAAATGTCTGTTTATGGAGAAAAACTGCTAAACCATGACAGTAAAACACCCTAAAATGATAAATGGGTTAATTCAGTTTCAGTAACAATGAAACACTGTAAATGTATATATCAGCCAAAACAGTATATTTACAGTTTTATTTTTATTTTAAATACATTATTCCACTGTAAAATACACTGGCACTGTGTTTGTAGCAAAAATGTCCTGTAATATGTATAAAAGCCATCATTTCATATCTTAAACGTGAAATCAACCGTAATATTAGAAAAAGGTGCAACATATTTATTACGGTAAAGTTTGTCAACCACAGCTGCTGGTTTTTTACCATAAAAACATTTTTTTTTACAGTGTAAAAACCAGATAAAACAGTAAATCTGAGGGAAATGATCTTGCTGCATGGACAGATAATTTACCTTGACAAGGTTTTTTTTAAATTAAGATGGTAAATGTCTTATTCTAAGCATTGTTTATTTTAATCTTGGTAAGAAACAAATAATTTGCAGTGCACTCTGCAGCTTTAATTTATCTTCTTTTAACCTTCCTGTCGTGTTCGGGTCAAATCTGACCGATTTCCATTTCGATCAATCATAAATATTGTGTTTTACATTTTATTGTCTCAAGGGCTTATGATATCCTCCACACTAGGCATTTGAACATATACAATTGCTGATCACTACTTTCATTGAATTTTGAGTTGTTTAGTCAACTTTGTAACACCTGTGGTGTTCCCGGTCAAAAATGACTGCCATAGGAAATGAATGGGTGACCCTAGATTGTGTTCATTCATCAGATAGTACACAACCACAAATCCACCACCACCACCACCACATGCACACACAATACAACTTTCAATTTCTGTGTCTTTTCACTGCAGTTATTCATGTAACCAGTAGTCTGAGACATTGTTTACAGGTTAAAAGGGAGTTAAATACAATTTGGTGACGATCAATGGTTTTTGTGTTAATGTAAGGGCAGTTAAAACAGGCCGGTCAAATTTGACCGGGAGCACAAAAGTAAGGGGGGAGAAACGAACACGACACAAAGGTTAAGAGTTAATTTCTTATTTTTAGTGTTCAACATGCTTATTTCTAGATTTAATAATCTATATTTAAGAAATCTTGTTTTTAGACACACCTTTTTTGCAGTGTTCCCTCCTTTACCTTTGTCTCCATTGTCCTTTTTCTCCCACCTCTCAGCAGCTGTTCTCTCTTATTGAATCCTAAAACCTCCTGCAAGTCAAAATGTGTAAACTGGTGAATAAAGACCTCGAGCTGAATAGAGACATTGTCTCGTGTCAGGCCACCTCCCAGATGTTTGGGTGGAGACAGATGTTTGAGTCAAACTGCCAGAGTGTCTGTGTGTGCTGGTATTCATATTGTAGGAATGTAAGATTTATTTCTACATATTTAGTGTCGGGGTGTTGAGGGGTCCTCACACAGGGATTTAAGCATCAAACTCTTCATTTCCTGCGTTCTGGTGAATCTTGCATTCTGTATTTCTTTCAAATATGGTAGATCAACCTGTCTGGTTTAGTGTTATACCTGCTGAGTCATGTAGTCATATTACTCTTCCCTCTTTTGTGTCTTATTTGTCAATAATGCATTATAAACATACTTACCGTATTTCCTCAATTTAAAGCCGGGCCGCTATTAATGACCGGCCTCATTTAGTAACCGGGTGTAAAAACAATTTTTAGTAAATAAAAGTCGGCCTTTTTTATAAGCCGGGTTTCATAAGTCTGTTCCCCCGTCGATATGTGTCCCCCTTACCTTAACCTGCACCAACCTGACCCCTGACCCCAACCAGTCCTCCTTTAAGTTGTTAACATGACCCCAATGGACGTAGTCACTGTGACATCACCCATTGGTTTGTGGCCCGTTGGAAGCCTCGAGTTCATCGTCATACTCGTCGCCATCTTGCGTCGCCATCTTGCGTCGCCATCTTGTTTCCGATACAGGAAGCATGACCATATTTGGACTGTGGAGGAGGAGAGGGATCTGATCACTGACTACAGCCTCTCTACACCTCAACCTGACTGAGAGAAGCTGCTGCTAATTCATGTTAGCATTAACCGGAGCATTAACTGGGATGTTAGTTTTGGCTAGCAAAAAACAAAAACAAAATGTATCTTTCTTACCTCAGAAAACTGAGCAGCGACTCCTTGGAGTGTCTGTTAGTCCAACCAAACACTGAACAAGACATTTACTGAACAAAACGTTCAAATAAACTGTCATTAAGTGAAAATACAGTGAAAGGGTCAAAGTTATGAGACCAAATCGGTAAACGTCCTCTTTTCTATCTAGATAACGTTATATATAACTTTATTGACATGTTGCCGTGGATACGCTCTGCTTCTCTCCTGATGACGGCTCGCCTTCTTAGTGACCTGTCAATCAAAGGTAGCCCCGCCCCAAATCATACGATTCTTTATCTTCTATTTTCTTCTAAATGGGGCCATTATTTACACTATTGACATCAAATTGTCTTGAAGAAGATTTTTTACTAGTGATTGAGACCATAATGTTGTCCTAAAAAACATTTATGAGGTAATAAATTAAGTGAGAAGTTTTCAAATTTTGCACTGAAATGAATGGGCAGATTTTTTTTGCAGCCACACTTAGCACCTCCTACTGGAATTTTCGGTGAATTGCAGGTTTAATGCACTTCCTGGTGGCCTCCATGCTCAGACACGGAGGTTGCCGCCTGGTTTACCTGAACCCCAAACAGTTCTCTCTACAAGGCCTAACCTTAAACTTAAATCGTAACTCCAACCGTGGAGGTGATGCTACGGAGAACACCATTCAGGAAACATCATTTTACGTTAGCAGATTTCAACACAACACCTGTATTTAGAAGTTTGGTTAGTACTGTAGGTAAATATGGTTGTTTCTCCTGCTGTCCTAGTCATTCTCTGTAAAGTCGAGCCGTTTACGCACGTTCTTCTGGGTTTTTTAGTAGTTTAGACATTTTAAATCCTGCTTAAAATGAACATTCAGCGTGCTGTTCATTGTTTGTTTACATCCGATACTTCCAATATGGCCGACATCCTGGTAACTGGCTACAATGCGTTGTGTAAAACACTCTAAAAAGTGCTGGTCAGAGCTGCTCTGATTTTCTTTTTTTAATAAAAGCCTCCTTCAAATAATAGCCTGGCCCTATTATTAGCCACGTCACAAACTGATTTTTTATTAATAGAAGCCCCGGCTACTATTTGAGAAAATCCGTTTTTTTATTTTTATTTATGAGAACTGAAACCAGTTCTCTGTATGTACATCTATTTGTCTTTTTCTTTCAATAGAAGTGAGAATACTGTTCCATGTTTGTATGTGCACATCAGGTTTTCTTTTCCTTTTTTTTTCCAGGGTGGGTGTGAAGCCACCTCTGTGCGTACGCATGCATTTTATAGGCGTAATAAAGTTTAGAGTTTTATTGATCTGGACTGAGCTCTGACTCTCAGCTATCAGCTTCTTCTCCACGCCGACCCGTATCGACCAGATTAATTCAGATGGACAATAAAACTTAAACTGTTCCACTGATCACCACTCCAAGACTCTAAACTGATGGTTCGGCACTATTAGTATGTGGAGAGAGAGAGAGAGAGAGAGAGAGAGAGAGAGAGAGAGAGAGAGAGAGAGAGAGAGAGAGAGTTATTGCGGTCCAATCAAATTTAACCCTTTGATGCACAACATGGGTCTAAAGCAGGGGTCTCAAACTCAAATTACCTGGGTGCCGCTGGAGGCAGTATCAAAATGACCAAAAAAGACACAGAATTACCAAAAAAGACACAAAGTTATTTAAAAAAGACACAAAATTACCAAAAAAAAGTAATTAAAGGGACCTTCCACAAACAACACAGTAAAGTGCCATTCATATAAAACTCACATTAAACTTTCATATCAAGGTGGGGGCCACAAAATATTGTCACGAGGGCCACAATTGGTTTTATTCAAAAGTAAGAAATGAAAACAAAAATTAGGATGTATGGTGATCAAAAACAAGTTATTTGTGGAAAACCTGGAATACTGAATGATGAAATTAATTTACTGCAAAGATATAGAATATAAAAACTTAGTCGTGTCAAACTCGCGGCCTGTGGGCCAATTGCGGCCCTCGTGACAATATTTTGTGGCCCCCACCTTGATATGAAAGTTTAATGTGAGTTTTATATGAATGGCACTTCACCGTGTTTACCTTTGATTACCTTTTGGGTAATTTTGTGTCTTTTTTTGGTAATTTTGTGTTGTTTTTTTTTAAATATAATTTTGTGTCTTTTTTTGGTAATTTTGTGTTGTTTTTTTTTAAATATAATTTTGTGTCTTTTTTTTTTGTAATTCTGTGTATTTGTAGGTCATTTTATGTATTTTATTAAAGTAATTTAGTGCTTTTTCAGTCATTTTCTTTCTTTTTTGGTCTTTTTTCTGTCATTTTGTGTCTTTTTTGGGTGATTTTGCGTATTTTTTTAAAGTAATTTAGTGTTTTTTTTCAGTCATTTTCTTTCTTTTTGGTCTTTTTGTGTCTTTTTTTGGGTGATTTTGTGTCTTTTTTAAAATAATTTTGTTTTTTTTAAGAAATTTTGTGTCTTTTTAGGTCATTGTGATACTGCCTCCAGCGGCCCCCAGGTAATTTGACTTTGAGACCCCTGCTTTAGACCCATGTTGTGCATTTAAGGGTTAAGCTAATAATTCTGCTCCGTTAATACGTGTGTATGTGTTCATCTGCCAGGGTTAGTGTGGTGAAGGGTGATGCAGGCAGGCCAATAAAAGACGGGAGATGAAAGTAAGGAAGGAAGGGCACTGTGATAAAAAATTTAACAGCCTTATCCCAGCTGCTCAACAGTTTAAACTCCCGCGAAAAACGGCAAGATGAATGAATATTAAGTGGCAAAAGGAAGAGATGCAGGTGGTGTAAAAAATGAAGAATTCCAATGAATGTACTAGAATATTGAAGTGGAGACGTGGATGGGAAGGAGGACGCTGAAAACGAGCAATGATGAAACATTAAACACCCTTAACACCATCAGCCCAAACTGTAAACTGATTATTAATGGGAGGGAAGAGGGAGAGTAGGTGAAAGGGGAGGAAGAATGGCAGAGAGAAAGACATACAAGGTTGAAATAAGGGAATAAATGCTGATAAAAGTTTAAATGGATGTATTCCTGAGGGAGGAAGCAGACCAAGGGAGAGAAAAGACAGAGGAAGATAGCAGTAAATGTCATCATTTGGGGACTAATTCTACAAAATTATGCAGCCAATTTATTCACTTCAATCTACTAATACTGAACTACTTAAATAAGTCCCTTAAATTTTTTTTGAGCTCTTGATTTAAACAGAGAAAAATCAGTTTTATGAATGTGATGATGGCAATTTCTTAGGATCAATAGGACCAATGATTACATCAGTAGTTCTCAACCTTTTTGAGTCGCGACCCCCAATTTAACATGCATGTTGTCCACGACCCCCGCTCACTGAACAAAATCTCACGTGCACAGTTCAGATCACCCAAAAAAGGAAACAAAATGACCAAAAAAAGACACAAAATGACCAGAAAATACACAAATTGACCAAACAGACACAAAATGACCAAAAAAGACACAAAATGACTAAAGAATACACAAATTGACCAAAAAGACACAAAATGACCAAAAAAGACACAAAATGACAAAAAAAGACACAAAATGACCCAAAAAATACCAAAAATGACAAAAAAAGAAACAAAATAACCCAAAAAAAGAAAAACAGTTACCAAAAAAAGACACAAAATGACCAAAAAAGACCAAAAATGACCAAAAAACAACAACAAAATAACCCAAAAAATAAAAAAATTACCAAAAAAAGACACAAAATGACTAAAAAAAGACACAAAATTACCAAAAAGGAAACAAAATGACCATAAAAAGACATTAAGTGACCAAAAAGACTAAAACACATTAACACAAACACTTGAACACAGTGGAGACAGAGCTGACTTCCAAAATGATTTGGCGACCCCCAGAAATCATCTTGCGACCCCAATTGGGGTCCCGACCCCAAGGTTGAGCACAGCTGGATTACACTGCAAAGAAGCCAACTTGTATTTTTTGGCCTAAAACAGTGATTTAAGTTGGTAAAACTTGGAAATATAAATGATTGACATTTAGGGCAATAATGTAAGTTAGCACAACAAAGGAAGCCAGTTGTCTGCTCAAAAACAAGTTGGTGAGTTGTTGTTACTTATATCTTTAAGTTGGGGTTCACAACAAGGGACAATAGTTCTGATAACTCTTATTTCTTTGTTGTGAAATGCGGGAAAGCGGTGAAATTCGGTCATTAGTGAAAGCTAGCGGCTAACTGATGCTAGCGGCTAACTGATGCTAGTGGCTAACTGATGCTAGCGGCTAACTGATGCTGCCGGCTAACTGATTCTAGGGGCTAACTGATGCTACCGGCTAACTGATGCTAGCGGCTAACTGACGCTACCGGCTAACTGATGCTAGCGGCTAACTGACGCTAGCGGCTAACTGACGCTAGCGGCTAACTGATGCTAGCGGCGCTGCTTGTTACAGCTACAAGAGTAGCCATTAGCATATCAATGCTAACTCAACATTGTGGTCACAACATTAGCTGACATTTCATAGCGGCGTTACAATCGTGCCAGAGAAATTCAGAGTTGAGCAAACTCAAAAACAAAACTTAAAATATTTAGTTTAATTGTCCAACTTGAAATTCTATCGAAGTTTGTTGCCTTGAAATTTTGAGTTCACCCAACTTTTCTTTTTTTGCAGTGTAGCTGCACTTTTAATAAATAATAATAATGCATTTTATTTGTAATGCACTTGACATTACAGGAAATCTCAAAGTGCTACAGGTTAAAAGCATAACAATGAAATTATAAATAGGATAAACGAGGAAAAAACAGCTAAAAACAGAAAACATACATACATAATAACCAAAACACCATCGAGATGGGAGGAACCAAAGGTTTTGCTAAAAAGGAAAGTTTTTAGTCCTTTTTTGAAAGTGTCTACTGTTATTTCTACAAACATTTTTTACAGTGTTCGTGATGTGATCTCTCATTGACCTCTATAGGTGCTGGTTTCAGTTCAAAACCACAACAGCCACACACACACACACACACACACACACACACAAATTGATTAACGTACCTTGATAAATGGAGTTCTGGCCATGAGTGTGCTCTTTAAAATGATTAGCTTTATGGATCATACAATCTACATGCCAGACAGAAAATTGATGTTGGCTAATTAGGTTTAATGATGTTTTTGTTTTTTTAAATGCCATCATATTTTTCATTTTACTCGGGTGACTACAATGCTTTATTATGGTTGATGGAGAAAAAAAGAAGCACGGTTGTATGAAGTTAAAATTGTGCCAAAATGTTCAAACAACACTTCTTCAAATTCAAACTAAATAAAAATATTAATTAAATATAAAATACAAAATTCAAACAAAAAAATAAAAATAAAAAAAAATTCTAAACTTGCAATCAAATTATTTGTGTAATTGCAAAAGAAATCTGTCTTTAAGTTTTTTTGTGTGTTTGCTGCTTGTTTTGCATTCATGATTATGGTTTTGCGATTCTGGGAAAAATTTCACATGTGGGCGGGTTTCTCTGGGTGCATTCTTATTGGCTAATGCGTTTTGATTGACAGCTGAGCTGCAGCTGGCCCAGAAGTTAAAACAAACTGCTTTCTGCTTGTTTCGGAGCGAACTGTGGAGAATTTCTGGTGGTTATTCAAAGATTAAAGACAGATTTATTTTGCAATTACACAAATAATTTGATTGCAAGTTTACTTTATTTTTTGTGTGTTTAAATTGTGTATTTTAATATTTATTTTTTTTGTTAGATTTGTGCCAAAACAACACTTCTTCAAATTCAAACTCCATGCAGTTGAGGTTAAAATCCATAAAATCGAATAAAAAAAAATCAAATATGACAACTATTGACATTGGGCTGGGTTTCTGAGGTCTGTTTTCAGATCTTCAGTCAATAAGTTCTCCAACTTAAACGACAGAAGAGGTTGTGTGTCAAATTTTGTACTGACATTTACGAGATGGTGGTGCTTACTTTTCCTCACAGTTGTGGTCTTGAATGAAATATCTCAACAGTTGTAGGGTGAACTGCCATGAAAGTTGTAAGTAGTAATGTTCTCCACAGGATGAATTATAACAACTTTGTTGATCCACTGACTTGTCATCAACTTCCGCCATCAGATCAAAACTTGAATCCATCCAATACTTTAATATAAGAATAAATAACTTCAAAACTATTGACATTCTCATCAGCCTCGGCTGAACTTGTAGCTGTTAGCATGCATTAGCACTGTGAACATGATGACTGTCGAGTGGTGGCATTCTGCTCAAAGCACAACTTAGTTTGACTGTCAACTCATTACACTTAATTTCTGTTTTTAGTGTGACATTGCCTCCATGGATTTCATCACAGGAAGTCAACGTATCCGCCTCATCTAACGTCTTGTTGACACTGATTGTTATCCAGGCCAACATGCTGGTTTTCTGGGGGTTTTAAGAGTGGAGTGAAGTAAAAACAAACTATGATGTTGGGTGATATTGACAAGACGTGCCAGTTTCTGCACTGAGTAGATTGATTGATTTTTAACTGAAATAGAAAAACAAAACGCCTTCTGGAACGGTCAACTTGCTGGAGAAGGTAGATTCAAAAGTCTGGACCCAGACAACCACTCTGCCTTGCCTGAATATGACATAACAGGGTTGCAGACTCTTCACTCTAAAACTAATTCAGAGGACCTTTAGTCATTACTTAAATATATATATTGTTGTGAGAACCTGGTCTCACAGGAATCCGTGAAATAGCCACGGATTCGCTTCACTCAAAATCCGTGGAATAGTCACGGAATCACTAAAATTTCCGTGAAACTGACACGGATTTCGCTACAATGCAAGTTAATAACAGTCATATCCCGTGGCTATTCCATGGATATTTGTTCCTATTGGTTTGTTCCAAGTCACGTGACTTTCAAGGTCCCGGCGGTCAGAACAAAAAAACATGGCGGACAGTTCTCTCATTTTTAGTGAAAAAATTAATATTTTGACTTAGTTTTCTGCATAAAAATGGATTTTGATCACATTTCTAGCGAGAAATATATGTTTTATTTTCTAAATATTCACTCAGTGAATGTACATAATCACTTTGTATGTTGGAATAGCCACGGGATATGACTGTCATTAACTTGCATTGTAGCGAAATCCGTGTCAGTTTCACGGAAATTTGAGTGATTCCGTGGCTATTCCACAGATTTTGAGTTAAGCGAATCCGTGGCTATTTCACGGATTCCTGTGAGACCAGGTTGTCTATTTGTTTACAGTGCAGTAACTTAACATATTTCATGCTCAAATGCATGTTTAACAGTATAAATAGGAATACAAAAGGTTTGTAGCCAATCAAAAACAACCACTTACTGTGATTTCTTTTTTTTTCAGTGCAAGAACAGCAGACCAACATTAATTGCAATAAGTCATTTTGTGCATTTTTACACTGCACTTTAAAGATTTCATGCTCAAATGCATGTAGTTGTACTGAGGGCCACATCAAGAGAGGGTGCGGGCCAGATGCGGCCCCCGGGCCTCCAGTTGCCCAACCCTGTCATAGATAGTGACCCACGTCCACAGAGCCAGAACAAAGGAGTTCAGATATGCAGGATCTGTTCCCGTTGCTGTTTTGTAACAGTCAGGTGCACTTTGCATCCTGTGATTCGACTGATTAAACTGTAGCAGCTAACTGGAGAGTTGCATAGCAATGAACTATAAAGACAATAATCATTTTTGTCATATGACTGTGTAAAAACATGCACTGTTTGATTTTTAATTCCTCGTTGTTTGCATTCAGTGCAGGAACCTCACGTTGCATTTCCTGGGCTGTTACTATGTGGGAAGATGGTGACAGAGATTGGATGTGAGGGATGAAGGCGAGGAGGAGGAGACTGATGGCAACAAACAAGAAAGGAGGCAGATTTAAGGTTATTTTATTTATACACACATGATAAAAAAGTGAGGAGGAGGAAAACACAAACTGTGTGGAGGAGATAAAGAAGGCAAAAGGAACAACAAGAGAAAAGAGTCAGCATGACAAACTGAGACACACCTTCATTTAAAATGTATTTATTTAAATCTAAAAGGCTTCACTCGTCTTCTCACCAGTTCAACCTGATTGTTGCTGGAGGAGAAGAAGTGTTGGAGTCCAGTGAGAAGGAGAGTTAACATGATGGAGATTGATCGGGGGGTGAAATAAAGATAATTATGTGTCTTTTTTTGGTAATTTTGTGTCTTTTTTAAATAGTTTTGTGTCTTTTTTTTGGTAATTTTGTGTCTTTTTTTATAATCATGTGTCTTTTTTAGTAATTTTGTGTCTTTTTTAAATAGTTTTGTGTCTTTTTTTGGTAATTTTGTGTCTTTTTTTATAATCATGTGTCTTTTTTAAATAATTTTGTGTCTTTTTTAGTAATTTTGTGTCTTTTTTAAATAGTTTTGTGTCCTTTTTTTGGATAATTTTGTGTCTTTTTTATAATTATGTGTCTTTTTGGGTCATTTTGTGTCTTTTGGTATTTTTTTTGTCTTTTATTGTAATTTTGTGTCTTTTTTGGTAATTTTGTGTCTTTTTAAAAAATAATTTTGTGTCTTTTTTAAATATAATTTTGTGTCTTTTAAAAATAACTTTGTCTTTTTTTTTAAATAACTTTGTGTCTTTTTTGTAATTTTATGTCTTTTTTTAGTAATTTTGTCTTTTTTTGGTCATTTTGTGTCTTTTAAAAATAATTTTGTGTTTTTTTTTGTAATTTTATGTTTTTTTTTAAAGTAATTTTGTCTTTTTTTTGGTCATTTTGTGTCTTTCTTTTAATTTAGTGTTTTTTCAGTCATTTGTCTTTTTTTGGTAATTCAGTGTATTTTTTAAGTAATTTAGTTTTTTTCTGTCATTTTGTGTCTTTTCCTCAGTAATTAGTAAAGATAATGGAGAAATTTAAAAGGCTTCACTCATCTTCTCACCAGTTGAACCTGATTGTTGCTGGCAGAGAAGAAGTGTTGGAGTCCAGTAAGAAGGGAGAGGCTGGTAGAAACATAATAGATGGAGATGGAGCGGGGGGTAAAATAAAGATGTTGCACAGTAATCATTTTAAACAGCCTTTCTGCTCTGACTGGAGATGGATAGAGGAGGAGGAGGAGAGGAAGAAGAGACACAAACAAGAAAGGCTGGTAGCATAAGTGTGAGGTTAAAATAATACATTTGAAATGGTTTTACTCGCGGGTCAGGAGGCTAAATGGTTTTCCTGCTCTATTACATGGCAACGGGGGAAAAGGAAGGAAAAGACCGGGTGAGAAATATGTGACAGAGTTGGATTAAAAATGAAGGAACAGCTTTTTTTTCAAATGTGAACATTTTGTACTTTCCTCAATTTTATTTTGCAAACAGAATATCTTTGGGTTTTGGTCAGACACAATATGAAAAATTCATAGGAAAATGTCATTTTGGCTCAAATGGCTCTGAGAAATTGTGACCTGTTTGAAAAAAAAAAAAAGGACTCAAGGGCTTTCTCTATGGGTCTCAAACTCGCGGCCCGTGGGCCAATTGCGGCCCTCGTGACGATATTTTGTGGCCCTCACCTTGATATGAAAGTTTAATGTGAGTTTTATATGAATGTATAAATATATTAATTATTTATTTTTGGTAATTTTGTGTCTATTTTTTAATATGTGTCTTTTTTGGTAATTTTGTGTCTTTTTTAAATAATTTTGTCTTTTTTGGTAATTTTGTGTTTTTTTTTTAGTAATTTTGTGTCTTTTTTCTAACAATTTTGTGTCTTTTTTAGTAATTTTCTGGGTTTTTTTGGGTCATTTTATGTCTTTTTTGGGTAATTTTGTGTCTTTTTGGGTAATTTTGTGTATTTTTTTTATAATTCTATGTCTTTTTTGGTAAATTTGTGTCTTTTTGGTCATTTTATGTCTTTTGGGGTCATTTTGTGTCTTTTTAAAAATAATTTTGTGTCTTTTTTGGTAATTTTGTATATTTTTTGGGTCATTTTGTGTCTTTTTTAAGTAATTTAGGTTTTTTTTCTGTCATTTTGTGTCTTTTTTTATATATTTTGTCTTTTTTTGGTCATTTTGATACTGCCTCCAGCGGCCCCCAGGTAATTTGAGTTTGAGACCCCTGGCTTACTCATGATTGAAACATCTGTAGTTTATAGAATATTCAGACTTCCCTCTTAAATCCAAAATGTGATATCAGGGTTGTAGGATGATATTAATTTTTCTGGCACTAGACAAGGAAAAAATAACAAAAAAAGGAGAAAAATAGCCGGTTGAAGAGAAGAGGATGGAAGGGCTGATAGCGAGGCGGAGAAGGTGGTGGGGCTGACATTGGGGGGGTCTGGAGCGTGAAAAGAAGATGAGAATGTGTATTGAAGTTTTACAGGCTACCTGGCTCGCCTCCGCGGGATTTACTTGACCCCTCTCATGAATCATAGACTTTTATTGGCTCTTAAAACTTCTTCACAGAGAGAAATTTATGAAGTGGGAAGATGAGAGTCACAAAACTACTGTAGCTTGTTTAGGTGCATGTGAGCCTGGAAGTACATGTATATGGTGCTCGTTGGTATTCATACTTGCACATATACATTTTTGATTGCATCTGTGGTTGTGTGTTATTTGTGTGTATGCATGATAATAAATAAACATGATAGAAATCAATGTGTTCTCATAAACAGGTTTGTTGGATTTCTTACCAAAACTTTTGCACCATGGTTTGTATATCGTCCAACAAAATAACGGTTGCTGTTTGAAACAGCTGACAGTCACTAGCTGTGTTTCCATTAAGGTGGATTTGAATTTTGAAGCGAAATTTTGAAATGTCTCATTTAATTAGAGACGTTTCCATCAACTGGTTTGGATCGAATAAACGAAGCTGCAGAAACATACTTTGGTCCGAAGATGGCAGTGTAATGTAGCACTGCAAAAACTCAGCTCAAACATTAGGTGTATTTGGCTTAAAAATAGCAAAATTATCTGCCAATGGAACAAGAAAATTTGGCCTGTCAAGACTTTCCAAAACAAGTAAAACTATCTCATCTCAATGAACCCACACATACCTTAGAATTGTATGTTTGTGTATATGTATTCTAACTAATAACAAGTGCATTTTTCTTGATTCTAATGAAATACACGTGGCCTATTTTCTCAATATGTTGAAAAATATTCTTGTATTAATAATGCTAGAGCCATCATCTTGACATAATGATATGCATAGGCATTATCTTACTTGAAACCAGCAAAGTCAGATTAAAAACTAGTGAACTTTTCTTGATACAGTTACAAATATTTTTTATCTGTATGTAGAATATTTTTCTTAAAATTCTTGAAATAAGGCAAAAGCCGTGGAATCTTTTTATCAAACAAGTGAAACAGTCTAAAATAAAAACTGCTGACTAAGAAGAACTATCTTATCAGACAAAAATAAGCAGATATCCCCTTGATCTAAGATATTTCATCTTACTTAGATTTCAGTTTTTGCAGTGAGTGATTCCCAACCCTCTTGATTTTAAGGGTGTAATAAATCTAATGGGTTAAATATATACATCTTTACCTATAAGTTTGAAGAAGAAAAAAGCCAACCTACAAGCTCACAACACATGGCAAGGCTTCATGCCTTGAATTTCTGCTTTTTTCAAGTGTAAATTTAGTGTAAATTTAACCTCTTAAAACCGAAAGTCCACACAAACTTGATGTCCCGTGAAAGCAGAAACAATACGCTGATTACAAAGATATGTGTCACATCACTGTGCAGCGAAAACTCAGCGAGCTAGCCTCCAAAAAGTGGGAGGGGGGGTGCCAAAGTCTACAATGGTAAAATTGTTCAAGAAAAAGGTTGGGAACCACTGGTGTAATGTATTGCTGTAGGCTAATCTGTCATTAAATAGTAGAAGAAGAGATTGTGCGAGAAAGAAAACAGAAACAGAGAATAAATGAATAAATAAATAATAGGTTGCTAATTGGACAACTTTGGCCACCCATGAGAGAAAGTGCTGGCATTTTGCTTAAAGCACAACTTAGTTTGACTGTCAACTCATTAAACTTCATTTCCATTGTTAGTGTGACATTGCCTCCATGGGTTTCAGTGGGCGATGGGGATCCATCACAGGAAGTCAACGATCCGCCTTCATCTAACTTCATTGTTGACACTGATTGTTATCCAGACCAACATGATGGTTTTCTGGGAGTTTTAAGAGTGGAGTGACGTAAAAAACAAACTCTGATGTTGGGTGTTATTGACAAGACGTGCCAGTCTCGGCACTGAGTAGATTGATTGGTTTTTAACTGAAACAAAACAAAACAAAACGCCTTCTGGAACGGTCAACTTGGTGTAGAGGCTGGATTCAAAGGTCTGGTCCTAGGCAACTATTATGTCTTAGGCTGCGGTCGAATAGTCAAAAAAAATCAGCCCCTAAGTCCTTTCCTAACCACTTTTCCTTAAACTCAATGGAAAACGTCACGAGGTCAAGGAAAGATGAGAAGGAGAATTCTTGAGGAGTTAGGAGAAGACGATCGCGGTGTTTAGAGAATCCGACTGCACTTACACTTAGTCTACGTCATCACGCGACGGCGAATGTTGATGACGTCAGCCTTATATGCTGCTACCGCAAGGAATTGTGGGACGGCATTACCTCCTTTCCTGTCGTAAAGGATGGTCCGGTGTATCCTATGCTAAAGGAGATACTAAAGGAAGCATTGAAGCTCCTTTCCTTAACAGTTAGAGAATTCGAACAGCTCTTATCATGGCGGCTACGATAATACTTCCGGGTCATTTCACTCAGTTAGGAAGGTTCCTAAGAAAATTTGACTATTCGACCGCAGCCTTAGTCTGGCCTCCCAGCGTTGCAGACTCTTGGTGTTTGGATACCAGGTGGGCACCAAAACATCTGCACCAAGACCCTTTGAGGAGTTGGTCCCGGTTTGGTCCCAGATGAACTCTGGAGCTGAATGTTTGTGGAAGGAACGTGATCTGACTTTGATCTTAAAGAACAGGGTGGATTCAAAGGTCTGGTCTGAGACAACCACTGTGTCTGTCTTCCCCACAATCAACGTACATTCAAACATGCGCCAGACGAGCTTACTAAGTAAAACACTAATTCTGTGTCAGCCAATGCCAGTTACAAGCTAAAAAACAACATAAAAGATGCCAAATACAGTACTGTGATAGTCTGATTCGTCTGCTACTCAACGCTTTTGGTGCACAACAAATGGAGAAAAAATCTGAGAGATTCAACCAAACATTTTTTTGCACCAATGGAGAAAATTGACCAGATGCCAGAAACTATTGCTGCAGATCACGAGCCGACCACACACAGAACCCTGAGGTTCATCCTGTGTGCTCGCTGCACAACAGACTTCTCATCTGACTCTTTTCAAACTTTAATCTAAAAAAGTCCAGACACTGAAACCACCACTGCAGACCGCGAGCCACAAAGTGCAGCGGCCAGCTCACACTGCTCCTTCAGCGGTCAACCTTTTAATGTGGGAAAACCATGTTAAGCTAAATATTAATCAGATCAGAGTATTTTTGCACACTTTGAAGTGTGTGTGGAGGGTGACTTTAAGGTTAGGCTACAAAACCACTTGTTCAAGCTTGGTAAAAAAAACAAAAACAAGAATAGGGTTAAAATCACTGAACACTGTTCACTGGTGACCTAAAAAATGAGAAAATAATTTCCAACAAGACACAAACACTGGTCTCCTGGGTCAAAGACCTTGGTTTGTTCCACGCACCTTTAATGTGTCCACAATCTGTATGCAACATGAATTGACAAGTAGGGCTGCAACAAACGATTATTTTCATTATCGATTAATCTGTCGATTATTTAAACGATTAATCGACTAGTTGTTTAGTCAATTAAATGTTGAAAAATATCAATCAGTGTTCCCCATTATCGATTAATCTGTTGATTATTTAATTAGTTGTTTGGTCAATAAAATGTATAAAAATATCAATGAGTGTTTCCCAAACCACAAGATGACGTTCTTAAAATCTCTTGTTTTGTCCACAAACCAAAGAGATATTCAGTTTATTGTCATAAAGGAACAAAGAAATCAGAAATATTCACATTGAAGAAGCTGGAATCAGATTATTTTTTTTATTGTCTTTAAAAAAACCTGCTCAAACCAATTATGCCATTATCAAAATAGTTAGCGATTAATTTAATAATTGATTATTGTTCGATTCATCGATTAATTGTTGCAGCTCTACTGACAAGATTTTGTGGGAAACCTACAAAATTCATTGCATCCTTTATAATAGGACTTCCTATAAAAAGCATGTTCATGAGAACAGCTGCACAAATGCACTCACTTCAGATTATATTTAGATTTCCAACGCCATGTTGACATGTTTGATACGGCACAATATGTTTGTGTTCTTCTTCTGTTTGTGCATCTTTTCTCCTGTTTTATTTCTGTGATTATGTCTGACTGCAGGTAGACAGACTGCGTTCACCCCGAGGACACAGTTGTTGCCAAAAGGTGAGAAGTATAATGGAGATAATTCTGAGTGTGAAACAGAAGAAATAAAAGAGTCAAAGAGTCTGACATCCTCTGCAGAATGTGTAAGAAGCTAATGATGCTCTCTGGGTAGCAGAACTAGGACTGGCTTTTAAAATATGATTCTTTGTTTGTTCTTATCATTGGACTTGTGCCCATGTGATGTCTGTCTTGGATATTTGCTTTATTTTTTTTATAAATCTTGCCTGCGAGGCAAATTGCTCTCCTATGACTGTAAACCTTTGAACTAAATGCATTTGAGTAACTGTTTCTATTTCCCTGCTGCTCTCTGTATCGATTTTCATTTTTTCCACAAAGTATTGAGAATAATTGAGATGTTGGATTCATGCAATTAGGATGGATATTTAAAAACAAGCTGTGTTGATGAAATATTAGAGTGGGATTTGATTTTATTCAGCAGTGCAGATGGCATATATAAAAATTGCCCCGTACTAATGAATTATTAACATGGTATTTTGGAGGCGCTTAGATGCTCTGATGATTTGAAACAAGGCAAAGGTTTTGAAGTTTGATATCATCTGAAATTGTTTGCCCCCGCTCAAAGCAAAAATGCATATTAAGCCCCGAAGCATTTTGGTGACACCATAAACATCAGAGTTGAAAAATTAGCTGCTATAAACGGCTCCTCTCCAGCTGATTATAGGAGAGTGGCTGCCAGAGATAATGTGGGTCACACAAAGTGACTTGGATCACACAAATAATTACAGTGTGTGGGCATAGTGATAATGTTAATAGAGGTGTGTGAGGTATGGGAAAAAAGACCTCTTAAATATAGCAATTTTGTCTTTTATGACTTTGGAAATCATAAAATGAGACTTTTGGTTTCACATGGGACAAGGAGAGCGGACGGCCGGGTGAAAGTCATTCTTTTTTTTTTTTTTTAACCCTTCCATCCACCCTGACCTCAAACAAGTTCTCCAACAAAAACAGCAGAAGAAGTCGTGTGTCAGTACCTCAAATTACAGCATGTAGGTACATATCCCGGCTCGTGTTTCACGGCACATGTGTAGGTATATATATATAAGTATCCTGGCTTGTGGTACAAAAATAGCACACATGTATGGTCCGTGTTTGTAAGAAAAACTGCAGTTTCTGTGGATTTATGTTAAGTTTGATCTGCTGAATAACAGAGAGCCATAGATGTTCTGCCTCTGAAATGCCTACAGGGGAACATTGGGACTGAAAGAGGTGGACTGCTCTAATTATGGCACGTAATTACGGCACGTAGGTACGTATTGTGGCTCGCGACTTGCGGCATGTACAGTCCACGTTTGTAAAAAAAAAAAAAGGCTGCAGTTTCTCTGGATTTATGTGTGGATGATTTACCACTGACCTAGGTTCAGGACAAAAAACTTCCTGGTAAGGAATAAAATGTACGTAAATGCCGGAAGTGAAGTAGTTATAAGTGTCACGTGACTACTGCAAGTTACGTAAACAGCGTAAGTTAAGCGTAAGAAAAACGTGATCCACATAACTTTCCAGATGGGACACTAACCTAGCTCTCTTGGGTGAAAGTCTACCGTTTGTTTGACCCATCCACCTCACCAACCTCCAATGGAAAGTGGAAATATGCCATTTTAAATTGGCTTCGGCATCAATCGCTACTACGTCAGCAAGACATATAGCGATTCATTGCCTGTACACACGACCTATATTGACGTTTGTTACAGGAGAACAGGCTGTGACCTCCTTTCTGCAGACTCTGTCATTCTTTGTGCTCTGTCACCTGACTTGCACTGAATGCATTTATTTCTGCTTTACATTAGAGTTAGCTGAAAACCTGAAGTGTCTCATAAAAACACTCGAGGGGGCCCTGTGCATCTTATCGGCCCCTGAGGGCCGTGACAAGTTTTGTTGTCTAAATCTAACCATCTTAAATTAGAGATTGGACCTTCTTGTTGGAATTTTCATTAATAAAATGCCACAACACCATGCAAAGGCTGTCACAATGAAGTAATGGCTGTGGAGTATAACTATGTGTGTGTGTGTGTGGTGTGTGTGTGTGTGTGTCAGTGGTTATGACTGGAGCAGATGTGATGAGCAAGTCACATATGCCCTTTTGTCATCTCTGTGAATGAACTTGAATTTGCATGATGAAGCTAAAGGCTGACTTAGTGTGTGTGTGTGTGTGTGTGTGTTCTTGTCTGTCATACATAGTGAGGACCACAGTTTTAACCGACAGAGTGAGGACACTTGGGAAATGAGGGCATTTTGGCTGGTCCTCACTTTTCCAAAGGCCTGTTTGAGGGTTAAGACTTGGTTTCAAAGTTCAGGTTCAAATGAGGTTTATGTTATGGTTAGGGGTGTTCAGTAGTGATGGCTTTAATTCTTCTTCTTTTGGAACCGAAAAATAAACAACAACATAAACTACAAGAGTGTAGGCTAGATGCATGTACGTATACATACACATAGTCACATAGACACCATTATACAGATGTAGATATATACATATATATATATATATATATAGCCCTATACATATACATGCATATGCCCCGTCTAAGTAATAAGATAGATATAAGAACCAGTTAACTTAATATTCATTTCCTTATATCATTTTGGTAAAAAAAAATTCTAAAAAAAAATTGTTTGCTAATGGTAAAGTAACTATAAACTTACATTATACATTGTATACCATCTATTTGTCATTTATAAATGATGAAGTTAGTTAAACATTAATAAATTATGTATTTTACCATTCTAAAAGGCCTTTATACGGTTTATAAATGACGATTAAACATTAATTAACTATCTGTTTGCCATTTATAAATGATGGTTATTGTAAAGTGTTACCATTTATTTATTTTTTTTAAGGGTAGGGAATGCATTATGTCCATGAGTGACTCACAAAGATAGAAGTACAAGGATGTGTGTGTCTGTGCATGTGTGTGTGTCAGGAAAGGGACAGTACTAGAGGCTGGTAATCATCAAGATTAGCATCACATCAACAACGCAGTCATACGTGACGGCTGATGACTGATGCACTCCAGTAAATAGCCGTTACCGACGACTGGTGACAAATCGGCAACTTGAAGCAAATCCTATAGTGTCAAATTTAATAAAAGTCACGAGGAAACCAGCATCACTAGAACAGTCATGCATACATGTTCGCTATTGAGCACCATCTTATTTGCCAGCTGTAAATTATTGATATAAAATTATCTCATCAATTATAATTGCATTTACAAATTAGCATTAATTTCACTCAAGAGACATTGTGCACAATTTGGCTTGAGGCAAAGCTTATGTAAGCATAAGTCATACAGTCAGAGTGACCCTCATGCTCTGAAGGCATTCTGCAAGACAGATCATAAAGAGCTGCTGCATCCCACATATAATATATAAGTTCACTTATATTTATACAATAAGTCCTAAAGGTACTGGACTCCAAGACTAATCTTACATAAGCTTATGGGATTTTATCTACTTCCTTTTAAGGCATGATTCTGAAAGTTTAGAATTTATAACTCAATCATGTTGCTCATATTGTTTTTGTAATGGCTTATATTAGTGGATCACCCTCTGCAGAAAACTACAAAGCATCTTGGCAATGCCTTATAAAAAGGATTTTTTTCTTTAAGGAATACCACTGATCCTATTTTTTGTGCTGAGGCTTATGGGAGTGCAATAGTGGAACAGAAATTTTGAAAGCCATAACAACTGTGTCTATTCTTTAGTTGCCTAGAAGCACTTTCTTTTAGTCATTTTTAAGTGGATGTGAGGAACCGTAAGGACCCTTTGCATATTTGTGTGCATGTGTGTGTGTGTGTGTGTGTGTGTGTTTCTAGATGCTTGCCCACTGGTGAAAAGGGTATTATTTTAATTTGAAGGAAAGTAAGGCTTAAGTGGAATTCCATTACCCTCTTAGGCTGAATCATTTCATTAAAACTCTCCACAAGAAGAAAAATACCACGCTAAAGCTACAAGCTGCTAACACATTTGTGAACCTGCTTGTTGCTAGAAATATCATTGAGATAATGTAAATGCAACATTAAATGTTAGCATGGCTGAATGGCATGGACATACAGTATATACAGTATTCAATTATGTTAGAAGAGAAATACCTATGAATGCAGAATCTGTAGAAAACATATCGGAAGCGTTTTGGTTGCCATTTGTAGTCCAAGTACTGTTGCCCAATCAGTCATAATCACATCAGCTCAACAGTCTGTGTAGAGAGAAAAGGGTTGGCTGAAACGCCTCTAATTTGAATATGAGCCGTCCGGAGTGGACTTTTTTCATCCCTGTAGAAGAGCAGGGTCTTTTTTCTCCCCTGAAAAAATCCTGGTTGCTGATTGGATAGATCACTAAGCAGGATGTGACGTAGTACTGGACGCCACAACAACATGCGCCATTTGTAAAAGCCGGCGAAGCAGTGTTCCCAGCTTAGCGACTTTGTTGCTATATTTAGCAACTTTTCAGACCCCCTTAGAGACTATTTTTCAAGAAAGCAACTGGAGACAAATCCAGCGAATTTTTCTGGTGTTATTGGAGACTTTTGGAGACTCGTTCTTCCTCTTCTTAACGAGCCGCCGGCCCCCCGCAGCTCGTTAAGAAGACGCGGCACAGTCCTCCTGCAGCAGTCTCTCCCAGCTGCAGAGCCGGAGGGGATGTTTACCCCTTAGCGTCCAGTCTGCAAATTGCTAACAGTTAGCTCTGTAGCAGTACAGTGTGTATGTGCTAACAGGCTAACAGTTAGCTCTGCAGCAGTACAGTGTGTATGTGCTGCTGCTGCAGGAGGTGTTCACTTAGCGATCTCTGTTTGTTTACAACAAGCACCAGACACTAAAAACTGTTCCTATTGTTTGTTTAAAAGTAGTGCAATAAAAATACAG
This sequence comes from Centropristis striata, assembly GCF_030273125.1. Lineage (NCBI taxonomy): Eukaryota > Metazoa > Chordata > Actinopteri > Perciformes > Serranidae > Centropristis > Centropristis striata. The sequence goes on from NC_081535.1 coordinate 3,704,674, forward strand.
ATAATAATTGTGATTACAATGTCGATCAAAATAATTGTGATTATCATTTTGGCCATAATCATGCAACCCTAACTCGCTGCTGCCGTCACTTATTGTAGACATACAGCTGCTGCTCTGTTAAATAGCACTACCGTCTCCTCCCACTTCATTCTGCACTGCCGGACTGTAATGTGAATGGAGACCAATATTAATTACGCTGTTGCAGAATGTTAGAGTTCGTTTTTTTTTGCAGAACAGATGAGAGGAGAGTAAAATCCTTTTGACTATTCATTTAATACAATAATGAAAGAGTGAGCATGTACATGGACCTTCTCTGTTCAGAAATCACAGGCTGCTAAGCAGTTAGCTGTAACCACCTCCCAGAAAAGGATACCTAACTTACTTTTAGATAGTGTTTTATAATGTGAATGTGCGACTATCTGATTGGTCAAAACAGTTGGGGCAGCACCATGGTTTAGACTTGGTCCGCCCATTACGTTGGCACAAAGGCTAGTCCTAGCCTCTTGGTACTTCAGCTTCCGGACACCGCCCTGTGGAAGGAAAAGCTAACAGCACACTTCTGTATCTTGTCTAGTGTTCGTCAGTGCCTGTCTCCACCTGGTCAGTGTCTGTCTCCACCTGGTCAGTGCCTGTCTCCACCTGGTCAGTGCCTGTCTCCACCTGGTCAGTGTCTGTCTCCACCTGGTCAGTGCCTGTCTCCACCTGGTCAATGCCTGTCTCCACCTGGTCAGTGTCTGCCTCCACCTGGTCAGTGCCTGTCTCCACCTGGTCAGTGTCTGTCTCCACCTGGTCAATGCCTGTCTCCACCTGGTCAGTGCCTGTCTCCACCTGGTCAGTACCTGTCTCCACCTGGGCCCGTGGCCTTGAATTGGAGCACAAAGAGTGCTTCAGTTTTTTATCTGCTTGCCCTCAACACTTTGCACATCACCACATTATTTATCAGTGTGTCATTTCTGTTGATACTCCTTATTATTGTGTGCTGTGCCTGTCACATAAAATGTGTGTTCCATGCTCCGCCAAATACACCTCTAAGCAGCATTTTACTAAAGGTCAAAATGCAGACCATTGCTAATTTTATTAATCTCTAACAAGAATCAGTATGAATGTTCTAAGGCAGGCATGTCCAAACTATTCCACAAAGGGCCGTGTGGCTGCAGGTTTTCGTTCCAACCAAGAAGCAGCAGCACACCAGACTTGACTCAGTTAATCAACTGATCTCAGTCTTCAGACAGTTGATTGGTCAAACTGTGTGCTTTTGCTTGGTTGAAACGAAAAGCTGCAGCTACACGGCCCTTTGTGGAATAGTTTGGACATGCCTGTTCTAAGGTGAAATGCCGGCAGAGCTCCTTACAGCACTTTTGCGGAAACTCTGTATGAAACGGGCTAATGTTGATACAAACAGCAGTCTCCATGTTTGCTTGGCCCATCCATCCACCCAGATCTTCTCCCTTTCAGGATTTTATTAAAAATGTATTCTTGACACGTCAACAACAAACAGAATCTGGGAGAAAATATGTTTAGCTCAAAATGTAATTGACAATGCTGTTTTCTTGTATGGGAACAGAATTTTTAGGAGACCAGGCAGCTTTTTTTTATATTGTTGTAATTTATTATTGAAGAAAAGTTTCAGGAGTACAGTGCCCTGGGGAAGCAAACAATGCACTTTGGTGACAAATGAAATCTTGTGGCACTCTTAAGCCTTTTGGTAAACATCAAACATCTCTGGTGTCATTACTGGGCTCCATAGAGAAATTTGAGGCAAGTCGTTTTGCCGTTCTAATCACGCTGAAGAGTGGATGTGTTTCTGTTAACACTGTTCCAGCTGGTGATTCTGCAGTGACTTTTCTGGGACTGATGTTTGGTACACTTGCTTATGTTGCAGTGTGGGGAATACTGAATGTTCACAGCTATCAGTGGAGTCTGGGTCATAAACATTTCATTAGGATTCACATCTCAGATCTGGATCTGTCCTCTCACATCACATGCTGCGATTTTCAAATGAAAACTGGTGCTTGGAAATCCAAATGCAAACAGCTAATGGAAGATGATAATGGCTGTGTATAATCCACTCTGGTGTTTGCTCTAACTCCACTAATCTATGAACCAAGAAATAAAGCATGCATTCTGATGCAATGTGCAAAAAAGCTGTCATCACAGTGTCAGACAGTAGCATCCAGAACTGTGGAGATCCTTGGTTTTCTCCTGAGTTCTAGGTAGTTATTCAAAGTAGAGGCAGAGCGTGGGCCGGGGCCAGAGCTGCTGGCTTCCCAGACTGCTGGCAGAGCTTTGGGCTGCTGAGAAATGAATGTATGAGAATGATCAGGAAACCAAAACTGGACTTACCTGAATTCTTTGTTAAACTGCTGCAGAGTCACAAAGTCTCCATAAATCCCATTTCGGGCATTCTCTTCACAAATTAAAGTGATCATAGTGAGTATTTTAAAGTAAAATTCTGGGGGATATACCACAGACCAATGATATTTCTTATTTTTTAAATGAACAAACTAGACACCTTTTGTGGTTACTGACACACAAATTTGCCTTTTTCTTTGCATCTCCACAACATATATCAAATGCTGTTTAACAACAAATCATTTTAGCATAATAATAAGTTGAATATGGGAGATCCTAGAACATTTAAAATGTTTGTTACACCCGTGTCACTGTGGGATCCTATGGGTAAAATCTACCAGGTTTATCTCATTAATATATTATTATATATATCCTTTATTTAACCAGGTAAAAGTCTTGTTGAGGTTAAAAAAATCTCTTTTCCAAGAGAGACCTGGCCAAGAAAAGCAGCATAAAATGAGACAAGTTTAAACAACATTTAAACACAGTTATAAACAATTAAGTACAATTAAATACAAATACAGCATCACAACAACAGTGAAGGAGCCTCAGTAGAAACTTATAAGGAGAAATGATTTCTTTATCCTTTAGAATCGATTTAAATTCCCCGATTGTGATCAGTTCAGACAATTTCAATTCCTTTTGCAGATTGTTCCATTATAAAGGGACCTAACTAAAAGCTTTCTTACCTAACTCAGTTCTCACTCTTGGTACCAGCATCTGGACAATATTTTGAGAGTGTAGACCATGTTGAGTTTGGTTTCAACACATGTATGTGTACACAGGTAAGAGGGAGGCAGCCCAAGAATACATTTATAGATAAAAAACTAACCAATGAGAGAGCCTGTGTCTTTAATACACCAGTGCTGAACATCTACTTGTATAATGCGATAAAAAAAAAATGTCATTTCCTATTTGTGGAAGTTAAATCCTTGGTGGGTTTGTTTCTTTCATATCTGATGTTTTCAGAGTGAAAGCAGCAACCCAGAAGCATGCCAGGGCACTCCATACAGGCACAGTGTTTCAAGAGAAATGCTCTTTGTTTTTTACACTCTGTTGGATTTCAGGACTCTTGTAGCTTGTGTTGGAGGATTACTGGGAGACACACAGACAAGACAGCCCTTCAATGGGCTGATGCAGTTGGGGAAACCTGTTTCCGGGATTTTGCTGATCATTCTCGGATACAATTCATGTTTGGAGTTACATAAACAGGCTTGTGCACGAAGAAAAATGTGACTGGCTGAGTGAAACGTTAGTGGGCGGAGACTTGAGAACCACAGGGTAAACAATCCAATGATAAAAATGTTTTTTTTTTACTAATACTGTTATCAGCTGAAATAAATCTGATGATAGTAAGAACATTTTTACTTTAAAAAAACCTAAAAGTCACCACCTACTGTTTTTTCCTGAGTCTAATCCTTTTGACTTTTAAACAAGCCCGCTGAGATTCAGTGACCAAGTAATACAGCATCAAAGGTCACTGGTATTTTTGTAAGCTTTTTTTGCTACATAAATTCCAAGAAAAGGGTTGTATTGGAATTTCTATGGTAATAAAACTAGTGGGATGGAATTGAAACATCACAGTGACTCATGCATGCAAACAGGACAAAAAGACTTGTACATAGGTCAGTCTAAATCAGTTTTGTTGGTAGTCGGCATGCTATTCTACATTTTATAAACCTTGTCTGAAACAAAGACTACCTTCCTCTCCTGCAGAGTTTCGTCTTTGCATTTGTGGCTGTTGAGACTCCACGTAGTTGCTGCTGCACACAGCAAACAGGCAGCAGAGTGGGACAGTCATCACAGCGTCTGTCTGTCAGTGTTTGTGAGCTCGGTGAGATTATGTAAGGAGGAGATTATATAAATTAGGAAATTCACATTAACACCTGACCTGTTGTTGCAAATCCTGCTGATGCTGCAGGTAAGAGAGGACGACACACACACACACACACACATACACACACACACACACACACAGAGACAGACTGTTTGCAGGAAAGACTTATGACAGAAAAGAGAACCAGAGACAACAGAAAGAAGATGAAAAGTAGGCGGTGAAGATGGATAAAGAGGGGTCATTCCTATGATCCCCGTTTTTCCCAAAAAGGGTCCTATGTTCCCCTGTAGCAATACATACCGGGGAGCATAGGACCCTTTTCCAGAAAAAGGGTCCTATGTTTCCCTCAATCTATCAATCTTTCCGGTAGACTCTCAGCATGGCCAGCAGGTCTACCATCTCATGGCCCACCTTAGCTCAAGCAGCACAACACTTAACTAAAAAAACAACAATTATAAACTAAAAAACTAAATTTGCACAGCAGCTATTTTCTGGTTACTTTGCAATTCATTTTTTTGTTTTTTAAATCTAGGATGACTGATGTTTATATAGTCCCACCCCTAATCATATTGTCTTGCATCGAGGCTTAGCGTTTTCCTTTTGGGGTTAGGTTAGGTTAGGGTTAGGTTATTTGCATATGCGCGTCAAAAGCACGTAGACCTATTTGCCATGGAATTTGGCAGTAATGGCGGAAAAAGTAACAGACCGGGGAACATAGGACCCTTTTTGTGAAAAGCGAGGAAAAAGGGTCCTATGTTCCCCAGTCTCATACAAAGAGGGGAACATAGACACGCTCCTGATAAAGACACAGCATTAAAAAGATTTTGACACCAAGATTGACCTTCTGAGTGGCTTGGAAGATGTATTGGTTCTCATAGACTTCATATGGGTGCCATCTCCGATCCACAATCTTGATGAAGTGGCTCCTACCACAAATTGAAACTTATGGTGATAGAGAGCATGTGCAAAAAATGTGGTGCTTTTGTCCAGCGTGTTATTCATCTAAGCTGCGTGACTATAAGTTAACCCTTAATAGGGCACTCATTGAAATACTTGCAAATTCCAAATTTCAACCCTAGAGAATATTGGAGGATATTACATACAGCCAGAATGTGTAAAAAAATATATATATTTTGAGAAAAAAAGTTCACGAGATTAAAGTGGCAAATCTACGAGAAAAAAATGTGCAGATTTATGAGATTTAAAGTGGTGAATCTGGGAGAAAAAAGTTGATTTTTTCCCACTTTTTTTCTCGTAAATCTGCGACTTTTTTTCTTGTAGATTTGCCACTTTAATCTAATAAATTTGCAACTTTTTTTCTCGAAATATTACCTGAAGTTACCAAATATAGTTCTTTGCCCGATAAAGGATTAAAGGTGGTTTGTACAGTATCTCATAGACATATCGTGTAATGCTAAATCATAAATAAACCATTGAAAGCAGAAAGACAAACATGTTGAACGGTGGCTAATTGTATGCCAGCAGAGCCGTCCTTCTGATTTTGGGGCCAAGCAGTATGAGATAAGTCCCTCACACCAATTTACAGAGTGTCCTCATGGGTGATCATCATGGCCTGAAGTGTGTGCATGTGTGTGTGTGGAAGTATGTGTGTGTGCTCTCTTGTTAAGCCTGAGGGGCAGCAGACAGAATGACAGAAAAGAAGATAAGCTGCAGTGACCTCCGTCCTCTCCTCTTCCTCTCTGCCTGTTTAACCTTCCTGTCTGACCCATGGGACGTGTGCCTGCTATGCTGTGCACTCTAAAGTGAGAGTGTGCTAACAAATTTAAGCTGTGAGTGCTGCAGGTGGAGCAGGCTGACGAAAGAGTGTGTGACAGATGTTTTCTCATCAGCGGGTGCATTCAGAGACTTTTTTTTTCTCCAAATATGTTGTTTGACTTTGCTGCCTGTGTGACTCTTTCCTGTCATGCATATAAAAATCTGTCTAGGATGCACAGATATCAATCCATTCTGCCATGCAGACTTCAGATCCTGTTTATTATGCACTGCAAAAAAACAACAACAGGGTGCCTAAAAACCAGATAAAAACAGTAAATCTGAGGGAAATGATCTTGCTGCATGGACAGATAATTTACCTTGACAAGATTTCTTAAATTAAGATTATTAAATCTAGAAATAAGCATGTTGCACGCTTAAAATAAGAAATTAACTCTCAAAAAAAGATATATTAACCCATTTAAAAAGGGAAAGCATTACCACATTTCTACCATTAAAACCTGTTGGGGCGCTGTTGTGTTATTCTACCATTAAAGCCGGGTAAGCGGATACGTGGTTTTGTAGTATTTGTAGTTTTTTCCACCTATTTACGGTCTCTTGGCCAATGAAATGCATCAGAATACATGTGGGAGTGTCGCTATGCATCATGGGACTTTTCCAGAACTTTGAAATCATCACCAAAAAAAGACACAAAATGACTGAAAAAAAGACACAAAATGACCAAAAAAGACACAAAATGACCAAAAAATTTCATAAAATGACTAAAAAAAGACACAAAATGACTAAGAAAAGACATAAAATGACCAAAAAAGACACAAAATGACCAGAAAAGACAAGAAAAGACACAAAATGGCCAAAAAAGACACAAAATGGCCAAAAAAGACAGGGGGTTATTTTAAAATCGCCCAGAGGTTTTACAGGCAGTTTTTACAGGCATTTTAGGCCTAAATGGGTTAAAGCTGCCAGCAGCGATGAACTGGCCCGAGCAGAGTGACCTGACAATTATTTGTTTCTTAACAAGATAAAAAACTTTAGATTTAGAAGTGTTCGTTAATTTATCTTGTTTTAAGAGTTAATTTCTTATTTTAAGCGTTCAACATGCTTATTTCTAGATTTAACAATCTTAATTTAAGAAATCAGCAAGATCATTTCCCTCAGATTTACTGTTTTTATCTGGTTTTTAGAAGCCTTTTTTTTTACAGCGTAAAGCTCTGTGAACTCACCGATGTGCTAGAAACGGTATATTTGGCCACATGCTTTCTATTTCCCAGCTCTGATCTGGACCCAACAGATATGATGTACAAATGGAGACCCTGAGGCATTTCCCCAAGGCTTCCTAATTTTTGCTATTTATCCGACACGTGTCATATTCCTGGCATGGTGGCGAGTTGGCTGAGCCAATATTTGCATGGAGGTCAACAAGACAAATGGTATTCTGGGACATATTTCAGCTAAGAAAACAATAAAACCTCAGAATGTTTAACATGTAACACATACAGCTTGTCTTTGTCAGTTTGTACTGTCATTGTTGCATGACATGAGATTAAAAAAGATAAAAAAAATCAACTCACATGTGCACAAGATCACAATTTAATCTCGGATTGTAGCGCAAACACAGCTGGGAGGCGGGGGATGGTGCAGCTGAATAATGCTGTTACCTCTTCTCCTACAGTTGCAGTATCAGGTGGGTTGACTGGATCATTTATGCCAACAAGCCAGCCAATCTTCCTTTCATCCACTCTGTGAAAACCCTGTCGTCACCGCCGTGAGGAGGATGCAGAGAGGGAGTTTCGTGAGTTGCCTGAAGCTACATTTTTTGAATTCTGCGAGAGTTTCTGTCTGCCTAAACACTACAACTGCAGGAGCTGGACTATGGGGGTTTTTCTTCCAGCTCTCCCTAAATTGCCATTTTTAAAAATCTATTTTTAATCAATTCTGTGGCAGGTCATTTAAGGGGATGTACAGATGCATCTCAATACATTAGAATATGATGGAAAAGTCCATTTCCAGTAGTTCAAGTCAAACAGCCCCAAACAAAGTATTGAGTCATATAGATGGACACAATCATAGAAAGAGAGAAAATGGAGAGAAGTCTTCAGGAATCTTTAGAGTTTTTTTTTTGTCATTTTGTGTGTATTTTTTATGGCCATTTTGCCTCTTTTCTGGTCATTTTGTGTGTGTTTTTTGCTCATTTTATCTCTTTTATTGGCCATTTTGTGTGTTTTTTGATCATTTTGTGTGTTTTTTGGTCATTTGATGTATGTTTTTTTGGCCATTTGCCTCTTTTTTGGTCATGATCAATGGGCAAAAACAGCAGGAAACCATGTTTGAAGCCATGTTTGACTCCAAATAGCCGACTTCCTGTACGTTTTAGGGTATGGGTTCTTGTTACATTCCGGTGCGTCTTGCCATGATACACGGTACGTAGAAAATTTCGTGTCTCTACAATATTCCTGTGTGAGGGGCTGAATTTTCTTGACTTTCAAGGGGGCGCTGTTGAGTCATTTTGCCACGCCCATTCCCGGGACCACTAGAATACGAAAATTTCAGCGGAGATTTATGTATATTCCAAAAATGTTGACTTTTTGAATATGATAAAGGCCCCAAAAAGGCGATTACTTTTTGTGATAAAAAAGTATAATAATAGACGGACCAATTACAATAGGGTCCTCGCACCTCGGTGCTCGGTCCCTAATTAAAGCTGCCAGCAGCGATGAACTGGCCCGAGCAGAGTGACCTGATGATTATTTGGTTCTTACCAAGATAAAAAAAACTTTAGATTTAGAAGTGTTACATGATTTATCGTGTTTTAAGAGTTAATTTCTTATTTTAAGTGTTCAACATGCTTATTTTTAGATTTAATAATCTTAATTTAAGAAATCTTGTCAAGGTAAATTATTTGTCCATGCAGCAAGATCATTTCCCTCAGATTTACTGTTTTATCTTAACTTAACTTGTTTTACTAAACACCTTTTTTGCAGTGTGATTGATCAACATTTCCAAGTCTTCTGCATCTGCTCTCTCGTTTCTGCACCATCATTGCAGCCGGGCAATGAAAAATGTAAAAAAAATGTTAAAACAACTGTAGCTGCACTACTTACCTACATATAGTGTAGTTGTGCCCTCATAACCTTAAAAAACACTTTCACTGTATTAATATAGCACCTAGAAGTGGAAAAATATGATTTCTAATTCAACTTTATATAATACAGTGTTTGTGAAATGTCTAACAGTAATCCCTGGTTGTGAAAAATATGAGATAAAAAGAGACACACAGTCTGATCTCACATCTTTTACTCCCACACATGCATACACCGTTAGTGTGATTGACATGTCAATGCTGCTGGTAGATCCACCTGGTAAATGATCCACCAGCTCTGATGCTCTCCACATGCGTGTGTGTGTGTGTGTGTGTGTGTGTGTGTGTGTGTGTGTTTATGTTGGTTAGACTGTCTTGTTAGGAGAAAGATATGAGAATTCAACTTCAGTCCCCCACTGACTGACTTTCTGTCTACCTGTTTTTCTTAACTACGTCCCATGCTGGGCACCACTTTGTCTGTGTGTGTGTGTGTGTGTGTGTACTATGTTTTCCACAGCTTTGCATTAATTATTTCTCCAAGTCAAGCGTCAATTTCCTTTTTTACTTTGTTTTTTGAACAAATTTGTCCGTGTGTCTATTTGTTAGAATGTCTCTGTTGTATTTGTTTTTCTGTGTGTGTGTGTGTGTGTTTGTGTGTGTGTGTGTGTGTGTGTGTGTGTGTGTCTAACTGACCATCAGACAGTAGGGTGGAGGCAACAGACTCATCAAGCAAAGGCAAGGTACGACACATCAGGCACATGGGGTTCACAGCAGGAGAAAAGTAATGGAGTTCACTAGCCTGCACACACACACACACACACACTCTCTCACACACACACACACACACACACACACTCAGAGTGAGGAAGAGAAATAACCACAGACATGAAATAACCAGGTGGTTTCCTAAGTGAAGCCTCTTTATCACTGATTGATTGAACATATTAAACAATACTCAGATTAAGGGATAAATGCTGCTATCAAGTCAAAATAATGAATATTTAGTCGCGCTATCCTCTCCAACCACCTTCACATGACTTTAGTGCTGTACATCAATGTAACTTTTCATTCGCTGAAAGAAAGAAAAATTGTACTCTTAGTAGTAAGAGATTAGTTGTCATACAGCTATTCCCACATTGATGTACACTGTAAAAAATAATCTGTTTAATTTACAGTAAAATACCTGCAGCTGTGGTTGCCAGAACTTCACTGTAAGAAATACAGTGAGTGGGTTTTCTACTGTATATTTAAATGTAAATATCAGCAAACTGTAATTTAGACTGAATATTCCCGTTATTTTTAGGGTAATTGTGTCATTCAGCCACACATCATGGTATTTCTCCATTAACTTCACATGAAAATGTTATATTTTTTACAGCAAAACTGTGTGTTTCCTACAGTTTATGACAGTAAAAGTAAAAGTTTTGTGCTATACGGTAAGAATAAGTGTCTACTATGGTGATATACAATATAATATTTAATTTTACACCCCATTTATGATGTAATTTGACAGTGTTTTACTGTAATTTCTACAGATATTTTTTTACAGTGTAGTCATACATCATCTGGATGAAATCTGGCTTTTCTTAGAAAAAAGGCCCTGCTCTTCTACAGGGACGCAAAAAGTCCTGACAAAAGTCCGCTCCGGATTGCTCGTACTCAATTTAGGGGCGTTTCGGCGAGTGAAACCCGCCTCATTCCGGGTATTGGGCGTAGTGGAAACAGCCCTTATGTTATGACACACAACTCCTTTTTTCTAAACTTAACCAAGTAGTTTGGTGCCAAAACATCATATCTAGTACTGTCATGCTTTTGTATTTGAAAGATATATTAAAATGAAAAACAATTAGTTAGGGCTGCAACAAGGTGTTTCTCAAACCATTAATCTTGAACAGGTTTTGGTGTCTGCTGCATTTATCACAACATATAATCAAGTAAACCATGAACCAACTGGCAAACTGCTTAAGAAACACATTTTCACTTAAAGAGCCAGATTTATTAAGTACTTAAGTACTTTATCTGGCTGGTGACTTGTTCAATATGTGAACCAATTCACTTTTAATCTTTTTATTTCATCTCGCAAGCCTTAAATATAATAAATGACTCCAGCAAATTTGCATTCTTGACATATATGGTGACGTTTTTAAAGACCAATCTAATTAAAACTTCACAATGGCAATTTTCTTTATTTACATAATCCTCTGTTGGAGTCTGCTGTATGTGTGAGTCATCAGTTTCAATGTAAATAATCAACGTCTCACCCACATTTTCATGCAGTATGACACTTATGGCAATGAATCATGCATCTCTAAGAAACATTCTTTTGTATGCACTCGTATTTATATCACTTACCTCAAGGGGCGAGGAGTTGTCGAGTCCAAAATCCTATGTCAGCTATATTTATGCAGCGTTTTGGCTCTTCAGGAAAGGCTTTGCAGAAATTAAGGGCCGCCAAAAATGTATACAGAAGAAAGGGTGCCAGAGCTTGTGTGCGTATGTGACCGTGCATGAATTTAGAGACTCTGCTCTTAATCTCCTTTCTGCCACTTCAGCAGGCAGCATCAGTGTACACTTGATTTAATCATGCATTGCATTAAATGGTTGACTTGGTGTTTACACACTGAATTGTGTCCTCTTAAGGTACGCTTAATCACTGTTATTTAGAGTTTTACAAATTCTGATTTAACTGGGCAGGCACAGATTTTACAAGACCAAAAAAGACACAAAATGACCAAAAAAAGACACAAAGTTATTTAAAAAAGACACAAAATTACAAAAAAAGACACAAAATTATTGAAAAAAGACACAAATTATTTTTAAAAAAGACATAAAATGATTTAACTGAGCAGGCACCGATTTTACAAGACCAAAAAAGACACTAAATTACCAAAAAAGACACTAAATTATTGAAAAAAGACACAAAATTACTAAAAAAGACAAAAAATTATTTTAAAAAGACACAAATTATTTTTAAAAAAGACATAAAATGATTTAACTGAGCAGGCACCGGTTTTACAAGACCAAAAAAGGCACAAAATTACCAAAAAGAGACACAAAATTACAAAAAAAGACACAAAATTATTTATATTATTTATTATAAAGGGACCTTCCACACACAACACGGTAATGTGCCATTCATATAAAACTCACATTAAACTTTCATATCAAGGTGGGGGCCACAAAATATCATCACAGGGGCCGCAATTGGCCCGCGGGCCGCAAGTTTGAGACCCATGTATTAAAGCATGTTGGGGAATAATTCAGCAATAATAGATCAGTTTTACTGCTAAATTTTGGTTAATAAAATATAATTGCAAGCAAATGCCTAAAAACTGCATCATAGTAGCACCCAAAATCCCACTGAAGGCGTCACTAAAAAACAGGACAAAATGTTTCCCTCGAAATGTAACTTGAGTATGCAGATTTGTTGTATTGGACAGTGATTTTTAGGTGTGTGTGCTTTTCATGGCTGTCTATCAGCAGATGTAAGGTGTATATACACACACAGTCCTATATCTGTCATTCTGTCTCTGCCTGCATCTGCTGTCAACTGATAAACTACAGTGGTAACAGTAGACACATGCAGGTTGATTTACTGCCCCGAGGCAAAGAAAGGACACACACAGACATGTGCAACACACACAAACACACAAAGACACACAGACAATAACAAATGCAGAACAAAGGACAAAGTCTTACCTGGCAGAGATTCCTGGATTCTTCATTTCAGGTGAAAAAGGCAGGTGAAAAAACTCATATTCACATATTTTTGGATGGATGAGTAAGGGAAAAAAAGTCCTAATTCAGTACATGATATTAAGGACATTAGATATTTTTGTGGCCGATGGTTCACAGAGGATGAATCCTAATAACTTTAGCCTTATCAATTCCCTTTAGCTCAACCAGCAGGTCAATACTTTTTCTTAACCAGTGGAATCTCCCAACATCTTTAGCACTTTAACAGATTGGCATGACATTTTGTACAAGGAGTCATGGTCCCCAGATGATGAACCCCAAAGATTAAATATCCTCTGTCATGAACATATTTGGTAAACACAAAACTATGCAGAAAAATGGCTAACCCTGACCTAACCCTAACATAACCCTCACCCTAAAATAACCCTAATGTAACCCTAACATAACCCTAACCCTAAAAGAACCCTAACCCTAACATAACCCTAACCCTAAAAGAACCCTAACCCTAACATAACCCTAACCCTAACATAACCCTAACCCTAAAAGAACCCTAACCCTAACATAACCCTAACCCTAACGTAACCCTAACATAACCCTAACCCTAACATAACCCTAACGTAACCCTAACATAACCCTAACCCTAACATAACCCTAACCCTAAAAGAACCCTAACCCTAACGTAACCCTAACATAACCCTAACCCTAACCCTAAAATAACCCTAACCCTAACATAACCCTAAAATAACCCTAACCCTAAAAGAACCCTAACATAACCCTAACCCTAACATAACCCTAACCCTAACATAACCCTAACCCTAAAAGAACCCTAACCCTAAAATAACCCTAACCCTAAAAGAACCCTAACATAACCCTAACCCTAACATAACCCTAACCCTAACATAACCCTAACCCTAAAAGAACCCTAACCCTAACATAACCCTAACCCTAACATAACCCTAACCCTAACCCTAAAATAACCCTAACCCTAACATAACCCTAACCCTAACATAACCCTAACCCTAACATAACCCTAAAATAACCCTAACCCTAAAAGAACCCTAACATAACATAACCCTAACCCTAAAAGGAAAAAGCTAAGGCTTGATGCAAGACAACATGATAGCTGATAAACTAGCTCCACCCTCTCGTCCAAAACCAGATGGTGATGACCCAAAACTGTAGTCTACATAAAAATAGATGACATAACCGTGCCTACTTCCACTTCTTATATACAATCTATGACAGGGGTCTCAAACTTAAATTACCTGGGGGCCACTGGAGGTATTATCAAAAAAAGACACAAAATTACTAGAAAAAAGACACAAAATGACAAATAAAAAACTAAATTACTTAAAAAGACACAAAATGACCAACAAAAGATACAAAATTACTAAAAAAAAAATACATAAAATGACCAAAAAAAGACACAAAATGACCAAAAAAAGACACAAAATTACTAGAAAAAGACACAAAGTGACAAAAAAAAGCCTAAATTACTTAAAAAGACACAAAATGACCAAAAAAACACACATTACCAAAAAAAGACACAAAATTACTAAAAAAAGACACAAAATGACCAAAAAATGACACAAAATGACCAAAAAAAGACATGAAATGACAGAAAAAAGACATAAAATAACTGAACTTTAAAAAGACACAACATGACAAAAAAGACACAAAATGACCAAAAAATACACAAATTTAAAAAAATGACACAAAATTACTGAAAAAACACAAAATTACTTTAAAAAGACACAACATGACAAAAAAGACACAAAATTACAAAAAAGACATAAAATAACTGAAAAAAAACACTAAATTACTTTAAAAAAAAACCCAAAATGACAAAAAAAAGACACAAAATTACAAAAATGGGGCATAAAATAACTGAAAAAAACACATAATTATTATAAAAAGACACAAAATTACCAAAAAAAGTAATTAAAGGGACCTTCCACACACAACACGGTAAAGTGCCATTCATATAAAACTCACATTAAACTTTCATATCAAGGTGGGGGCCACAAAATATCATCACGAGGGCCACAATTGGCCTGCGGGCCGCCAGTTTAAGACCCATGCTCTATGATGATGACATTAGCATTCAGCTCTAACAGCCTCACTGATCTGCTAGTAAGGCTCGACTCTCAGTCTTAGTGATGCAGGATGAGCAGCCAAAGTAATTTGTAGTTTGAGGCGTTGCACACTTAGATTTTGTTGCATTAACAGCAAAGAGAAACACTGTTAGGTTACAGATTACATTATGCAGATGTTTAAAAAAAAAAAAAGTGCCTTCATTCTGTTTGTTCTTCTGCTCAGTGATGCAGCTTTGTCATTCTGATTATGCAATTTCTCTGCTGCAGATCAAAGTTTATTTTTGTAACCAGTCAGCCGAAAAATGAACACAAAAGCCTTTAACTCGTTTTAAAACACTGGACTTTATTGAAATGCAGTTGTGGCCTAAATATGATTTGTATTTTCCAGCATATACTATTCAGCATATACTACGCAAAAGGTAAAACTGAGAAAAACTGCTTTAAAGTGTTTTAACGTGTTTTAACTGGCCAGCCAAATTGGTTACATGTAGATAAGTGATATGACTCTTACTTCTACGTATATTGATTATGTCATCTTTATGCTCAAAAATCATGGTGATTTATTTGACCTTTGACCCCAAAAATGTAGTTACTGTACACGTTTTTGCCCAAAAAAGTTCTAATAGTAATGATAAACAGAGTGCAGTAACGTTGTTGTCTTTCAGATTTTATATTTTGTTTTTCAGTGAATAAACATTTTCAAATTGATTTTGTTATAAGTGTATTAAAAGTGATTAACAAATCTATTCAAAGATTTGTGTATTTTAGACTTAATATTATAAACAAATGAAGAATGTTTAGTCTTAATATAATTTTATCTTTACTTTTTTATGTTTAACTATATAGATAATAATTTCCCTTTCGAATAAACCTATAATTTCTATTATTTTTATGTTTAAATTAATATATATATATATATATATATATATATATATATATATATATATCCAAAGCAGACCATGGTAAGTGCAATTGCTGCTTGGTTTTGGTTGTTTTTTTTAAATAATTATTTCTCTGAAATAAAGCAAAATTGAAATCTAAAACTTTGTCACAAGATAAAGCAGACATCAAGGAGTTCATTTTTTTACTTATAACTCAATTTTGACCAAAAATATAGTTACTGCAGTCAGACTTTGTAGGGCATTATAGGGACAAACAGTTAGAAATCTAAAACTGTAGTTGCCCAAAGGGGGAAAAAGGAGAGAGCAGGCTACAATTTACCTTGACATTAGAGAGGCTTTACAAACTGGTACCAGATCATTAGAACATCACATAAAAAAAACAAATTGTTGGGTTACAGGAGCTGGAATAGTCATTATCTGCAGTTAGATCCAGCAGGAACCTGCAGGATGATCTTTGGTGTTTGGAGGCAGGAGTTGGGAGTCTTAACAGGTTATTACATGTCAGTTTGATTAGCTGGTTTTTATTTTTTGTTATGGAAAACATGCTTACCCACTGTTCCTGCAGCAAGGTTATTATAGTTAATGAAAACTAATGAAATAACGAAAACTAGAATTGAAAAAACATTTTCCTTAACTGAAATAAAATAAAAACGAGAGTCTAGATTTCCACACACAGGACAAACAAAGAATTACTGCTTCTTTCTTGTACTTTATTATTCAATTAATTGGTAAGCTTAAAGTTCAAAGTAGTATTATTATTCAAAAGCTACAAACACTGGAACACATTAAAAAGAATACAAAAAGGAGCTTTGATTCTTGTATTTCAGCACCATGGACAGAGACACAGTAGAGAGTGTTAAACAGAAAGTATTTGATTAATTATAAAGTCGAAAATCAATGTGACTTTAAAAGAATTTCAACTCGACACCAAGGTTATTATAGTTAACAAAACTAAAGAAATAATGAAAACTAGAATTGAAAAAACACTTTCTTTAACTGAAATAAAAATAAAAACGAGAGTTTTTTATGAAACGATAACTAACTGAAACTGTATTTTGTGGTTACAAAACTAACTAAAAGTTAGTGAAAATGTCCTTCGTTTTTGTCCTTTTCAGCTTTGTTCATCCGTAAACCTTTTTGGTTGATATGAAATCTATTTCATCTATCTGGTTTTATGACTTAATAAACTTATTGGGGCTGAGATGGATCAGACAAAGGAAATAAAGGAAACAATTATTGTGACCTTATTGAATCTCGCACCCAACAAATACCCCAATAAAAAAAACTAAAAATAATAAAAACTAGACTAAAACTAAGCATTTTCCAAAAAATAAAAGATAATCAAAACTAGCAAACTCACTCTAAAAACTAACTAAAACTAACTGAATTTGAAAACAAAAATTGACAATGAAATTAAAACTAAAACTAATGAAAACATCCAAAACTATTATAACCTTGTCCTACAGTTGATATACAATTAAAATACATACAGATTCTTTTTATACAGATTTTTTGCTCCAAATTGCTAAATTTGGCCAACTTTCCCACCTATACTGCCCTACAAAGCATAAATGCAGTATAGCAATGAAACTATAATCTTTTTAGTATAAATTTGAGAACATGGTCTCACAGGAATCCGTGAAATAGCCACGGATTTGCTTA
The DNA here is from genome assembly GCF_030273125.1 of Centropristis striata. NCBI lineage: Eukaryota > Metazoa > Chordata > Actinopteri > Perciformes > Serranidae > Centropristis > Centropristis striata. Next base: position 3,722,032 of record NC_081535.1, read on the forward strand.
ACTCAAAATCCGTGGAATAGCCACGGAATCACTCAAATTTCCGTGAAACTGACACGGATTTCGTTACAATGCAAGTTAATGACAGTCATATCCCGTGGCTATTCCATGGATATTTGTTCCTATTGGTTTGTTCCAAGTCACGTGACTTTCAAGGTCCCGGCGGTCAGAACAAAAAACATGGCGGACAGTTCTCTCATTTTTAGTGAAAAAAATCAATATTTTGACTAAGTTTCTGCATAAAAATGGGTTTTGATCACATTTCTTGCGAGAAATATATGTTTTATTTTCTAAATATTCACTCAGTGAATGTACATAATCACTTTGTATGTTGGAATAGCCACGGGATATGACTGTCATTAACTTGCATTGTAGCGAAATCCGTGTCAGTTTCACAGAAATTTGAATGATTCCGTGGCTATTCCACAGATTTTGAGTTAAGCAAATCTGTGGCTATTCCACGGATTCCTGTGACATAATATTGCCTGTTTTACTTACTCCCTACTCCCTTTTCTCCTCCTCTTGCATCCCCATCATCCCATCCTTAATTTGCCTTTGTTTGCCCCCCCCCCTCTCTTAGTTAATCATTGTGATTGGATGGATCAATATCAGGAAGTGGGGTTACAGCGTTGCCGTGGGCTACCTCCTGTTTGCTCTCTGCCTCAGCACAAGTGCAACAAACCTTAAATTAACAACATTTAAGAGGCAGAGTGGAATAATTTTCTATTACAGCACACAGGCAGAAAATTAAAAAAATTAATGCTATTATTGCTGTTATTGGCTGTTTATGTTTCATTACAAATTCATTGTAATTTACGCTGAGCTGTTAAAGTAGACGCTTCATCCACAAGTTTCAGCCTAATTCATGAAAAATGAATTGAATCGATTCATTTCCATAGTTTAGATGCCTGATATTCTAAAGTACACTGTAAAAAAATGATGTTGCTTTTACAGAAAAAAATGGCATCTGTGGTTACCAGAATAACTTTACATGAAAATGTTATATTTTTACAGCTAAACTGTGTGTTTCTTCCAGTTTATGACAGAAAAAAGTAAAAGTTTTGTGCTTTTCTTTGATTTATGGTACACTGTAAAAAAAATTCTGTTGCTTTTACAGAAAAAAAATGTCAGCTGTGGTTACCAGAATAATTCTGCAAAAAATACAGTACAAATGTAAACAACTTTACAGAACAACAAGTAAATTTTACTGGTATTCAGTGTACAATAAATAACAACTGAATGTTAATTTACTGGTATTCAATGCAGAATAGGCAAAATCTGCATGTAAATTTTGCATAAATAATTAGTATAAAAGCAGCATCATCCTGTTAAATTAGCAGTAAAGGACGGTTTAATCTACAACTTTAAAATGTATTTTTATTTTTTTAAATTACTACAGTTTTAGGATGTAAAATTTACAAGTTGTTCTGTAAAGATGTTGATATTTTGTACTGTATTTTTTACGGAAATATTCTGGTAACCACAGCTGCCATTTTTTTTCTGTAAAAACAACGGGACATTTTTTACAGTGTAGGCTACTAATTGAATGTCCATTTACATTGACACATTGTGATTTTATTGTATTGAAAATGTGCTCGTTTTGATGTAAATACACCCGTTTACAATGACATACAGTCCCTTTTTTGGTAATTCTGTATCTTTTTTTGGTAATTTTTTGTCTTTTTTAAATAATTTTGCATGTTTTTAGTAATTTGGTTCCTTTTTTTGGTAATTTTGTGTCTTTTTTAATAATTGTGTGTGTTTTCTAATAATTTTGTCTTTTTTTAAATCATTTTGTGTCTTTTTTGGTAATGTGTCTTTTTTTTTGGTAATTTTGTGTTTTTTAAATAATTTTGTGTCTTTTTAAAAAAAAATTGTGTGTCTTTTTTTAGTAATTCTGTGTCTTTCTTTGGTCATTTTGTGTCTTTTTTAACTAATTTGTTTTTTTTCTGTCATTTTATGTCTTTTTTTGGTCATTTTGTGTCTTTTTGGGTCATTTTGTGTCTTTTTTGGGTTATTTTGTGTATTTTATGGTAATTCTGTGTCTTTTTTTAGACATTTTTACAGTGTACTAATTGAATGTCCATTTACATTGACACGTTGTGATTTTATTGTATTGAAAATGTGCTCGTTTTGATGTAAATACACCCGTTTACAATGACGTATAATTTACCTGTGAGCCTGTGTGAGCGAACAAAAGAAAAGTCATCAGCCGAGTGGAAGCCTGCAAGCTCATCACATGTGCTCCTGCTATGTCAGCTACAGGTATATATTCTATCTATTGGCTGTCTGGTTTTATGTGCAATAAGCTGCACATAATTAACAAGCCTTCTGGAGGTTTGCATCACGTGATTATCCCATCAAGTCTCCTGGGAATTTTTTATTTGGGGTTTAAAAACCCTCAGGAAGGTTACAGAGACTAGTTACAGAGGAGAATGACACCCACATGGTTTTAACCCTTTGATGCACAACATGGGTCTAAACCAGGGGTCTCAAACTCGCGGCCCGCGGGCCAATTGCGGCCCTAATGATGATATTTTGTGGCCCCCACCTTGATATGAAAGTTTAATGTGAGTTTTATATGAATGGCACTTTACCATGTTGTGTGTGGAAGGTCCCTTTAATTACTTTTTTTTGGTAATTTTGTGTCTTTTTTTAATAATTGTGTGTCTTTTTTTAAATAATTTTGCATGTTTTTTAGTAATTTTGTGTCTTTCTTTGGTAATGTTGTGTCTTTTTTGGTAATTTTGTGTGTTTTTTAAATAATGTTGTGTCTTTTTTAATAATTGTGTGTCTTTTTTAATAATTTTGTCTTTTTTTAAAACAATTTTGTGTCTTTTTTGGTAATTTTGTGTCTTTTTTAAAATAATTTTGTGTCTTTTTTGGTAATTTTGTGTGTTTTTTTAAATAATGTTGTGTCTTTTTTAATAATTGTGTGTCTTTTTTAATAATTTTGTCTTTTTTTAAAACAATTTTGTGTCTTTTTTGGTAATTTTGTGTCTTTTTTAAAATAATTTTGTGTCTTTTTTGGTAATTTTGTGGCTTTTTTCAAATAAATTTGTGTCTTTCTTGGTAATTCTGTATCTTTTTGGGTAATTTTGTGTCCTTTTTAAATAATTTTGCATGTTTTTTAGTAATTTTGTGTGTTTCTTTGGTCATTTTCTGTCTTTTTTAAGTCATTTGTTTTTTTCTGTCATTTTGTGTCTTTTTTTTTTTGGTCATTTTGTGTTTTTTTTGGTCATTTTGTGTAATTTAGTGTTTTTTCAGTCATTTTGTTTCTTTTTTTTGTAATTTAAAGTGAAATTATCTGTCCATGCAGCAAGATAATTTCCCAGAGATTTACTGTTTTATCTTGTTTTTAGACACACCTTTTTTGCAGTGCATGCATGATGAGCATAGTACACAAATCATAACAAACAAAGCATATTAATTAATTCTACTCTTTTCTATTCTTAGTGTAATTTGCCACCATTTGTCCTTTTGTATTGTTTGAAGCACAGAACATTGTCACAACGTTTAATCCGATCCCTGTTTACTGTCTGAACTATCCGTCCCATATTTGCTCATACAGCATTGGACGTGTTTGATCTCTGAGATTCATATGCCATTTGGCTGTGTTTTCATAGCCTGGTCCCTGGTGGGCTGTTCCAGTGTTTAGTTGCTCTCAAGTATCAGCTGCTTTTGATGGAACGCTGCCTTTAGATGTGTTGACATTGTGTGGCAGAGGTAGGAAAATAAAGCCCAGCGCTTCTCTTCCTCCTGTGTTTACACTCTCATTATACCCAGGTAGAATACCTTTCAAAAGGTAAGAGGAAGGTTAAAAGGGGAGAGAGAGAGAGAGAGAGAAAGGATGGATAAAAAGAGAATATAAATGAGAGAGGAAGAGGAAGAGGAAGAGGCTGTAAGTGAGGGAGAGAGCAGGTTGTTGGCTGAGCTCCAATGAGCTCATTGAAGAAGACCCTGCTGTCAACTGCTATCACTGTGACAGACAGCAGAGCTGCCACTGGGGGGCACACACACACACACACACACACACACACACACACACACACACCTGCAAACAAAAATAAACTGCAGACAAACACTCACACATCACTTCACTCTATGGAGTCTTGGGCTATTTTGTCAATTTTTGAATCCTTTTCATGTCATTTTGTGTCTTTTCTTGTGTCTTTTTTGGTCATTTTGTGTGTTCTGTGGGGTTTTTTTTGGTCACTCTGTCTTCTCGTTTTTTGGTCAATTTGTGTCTTTTTTGTCATGTTGTGTCTTTTCTAGTTATTTGGTGTCATTTGTGGTCATTTTGTGTCTGTTGTGTCTTTCTTAAAGTTATTTTGTGTCTTTTTTGTCATTTTGTGTCTTTTCTTGTGTCTTTTTTTGGTCATTTTGTGTCTTTTTTGGGCATTTTTGTTTCTTTTTTTCTAGTCATTTTGTGTCTTTTTTCTAGTCATTTTGTGTCTTTTTTTAGTTATTTTGTGTCTTTTTTGGTCATTTTTGTTTATTTTTTCTCGTCATTTTGTGTCTTTTGTGTCTTTTGTGTATTTTTTTAGTCATTTTGTGTCTTTTTTTGGTCATTTTGTGCCTTTTGTTGTGTCTTCTAACTATTTTGTGTGTTTTTTGGTCTTTTTGTGTGTTTTTTTAGTCATTTTGTGTCTTTTTTTGCTAATTTTGTGTCTTTTTTAGTCCAACATAAAATGTGATTTTGAATCTTTTTTTTTTTACTTTCAAAACACTATCATGCTCAATAAAGAATTTTAAATGTTGCAAATGTGACCAAAGGTGTCAAATCTACCATATAAGAGGGTTCCATCCAGTTCTATCATTTGATACAAAATGTATTTGAGCTTGTCTCCAGTTTTACTTGGTATGGTGTATACTGCACAGAAAGTATGCACTTGCAGACACACATGGGAAACATGACCGCATGCACAATTATGCATAAGCAGACACACACACTGTATATATATAAATATATCTATATATGCACATGTTGTATGGAATGTCAAAACTGTCAAATCTGTGTACATGTAAGTAATGAGACAGCTGAAAAAACATATTTTAATGAACTTGAGACTGGTGTTGTGTCCGTCGGGAAAAGAAGCTTCTCTTGTGTTTATTTATAGCCTCGGGGACCTCGGAGTACTGGAGGCGAAATACTTTCAGTCTTTCTTGGAAAAAAAAAATCTCTACTATTGATGCTTTTAATATTGTTATTATAATCCAGTGGGTTTTATTCTTATCATATGCTATGCTTCACTGTTTCCATTTTACTTTTATGACTATCACAGATTGACAGAGGAAAATGGATGGATGGATGTTGTGCTGCATGTGTTGCATGAACGGTGCATTACAATTACTGTTCAACTTCTTCTTCTTCTTCTTCTACTTCTTCTTCGACTGACTGACTGACTGACTGACTGACTTACTTACTTACTTACCTACTTACTTCCTTACTTACTTACTTACTTTCTTACTTACGTACTTACGACTTACTTACGTACTCACTTTTTTACTTACTTACTTATGTACCTACTTACTTACTTTCTTACGTATTTACTTACGTACCTACTTACTTGCTTGCTTACTTACCTACGTACTCACTTACTTACGTACTCACTTACTTACTTACTTACATACTCACTTACTTACGTACTCACTTACTTACGTATTTACTTACTTACGTACTTACTTACGTATTTACTTACTTACGTACTTACTTACGTATTTACTTACTTACGTACTTACTTACGTATTTACTTACTTACTTACTTACGTACCTACTTACTTACTTACTTACGTACCTACTTACTTGCTTGCTTACTTACTTACTTACGTACACACTTACTTACTTACTTACGTACCTACTTACTTACTTACTTACGTATTTACTTACGTACCTACTTACTTGCTTGCTTACTTACATACTCACTTACTTACTTACTTACTTACTTACGTACTTACTTACGTACTTACTTACCTACTCACTTTTTACTTACTTACGTACGTACGTACGTACGTACTTACTTACTTACTTATGTACCTACGTACTTACTTACGTATTTACTTACGTACGTACTTACTTACTTACTTACGTACTTACTTACTTACTTACTTATGTACCTACTTACTTACTTACCTACGTATTTACTTACGTACTTACTCACTTACGTATTTACTGACGTACCTACTTGCTTGCTTGCTTGCTTACTTACTTACTTACTTACGTACCTACTTACTTACTTACTTATTTACTTAATTACTTACTTACTTACTTACTTACTTACTTACTAAACCTTGTCCTAATGCTCCTTAACCTACCTAACCTAAGTTTTTTCCGAAAACGGTCCATGACAATGGTACAAAAAAATAAATAAATAGTAAACAAAGTAAAAAGTAAATACATAGAGACACACAGCCCAAGTATAATATTTAATGGAAGTCTCTCCTTCAGCACAGTAACACACAGAGCTTGTGCTCTCCCCTCTGTGTAATATGATCCCATGAGAGCCATCTGTCTCCAGTCTCCGTGACTGTGTGTCAGTGGAAACCATCTCTCGCTCCGTTCCCTCATTGTTCTCAGTAATGATGACACTTGTGACCTCGCGTGTTCCAGTTTGCCCTCCAGGACCCTCGAACCAATCAGAGCCGGAGCTGCTCCGTGAGGGAAATCCTGTTAGAACCCGTATCAAGCAATTAGAAAGGCCGATGGGAACCGTGGTGGAGCGAGATGGGATCCTGATCACTTCTTCACAACATCCCAGATAGATAGAAAGAATCTGTTTCTGTCTGTGACTGTGTGTGTGTGTGTTTGTGTGTGTGTGTGTGTGTGTGTTCTTGTACGTCCTACATAGTGAGGACCAGAACACGTTTTTAACCAACAGAGTGAGGACATTTTTTGCAAAGTGAGGACATTTCGGCCAGTCCTCACTTCTTTAAAGGCTTTTTGCTTTTTTTGTTTTAAGGGTTAAAGGTTACAATCAGGTTTATGTTTAAAAAAGATAATTAATTAACCAACTGAAACTGTATTTTGTGGTTACAAAACTAAACTAAAATTATAGTGAAAATGTCCTTCGTTTTCATCTTTGTCAACTTTTTTCGTACATATTGAAGATGGATAAGACAAAGGGAATGAAGGCAAAATTTACTGTGACCTCTTTTAACAAATACCCCATTACAAAAAACAGTAACGCTTTATAATAAGGTCCTTAATAACCATTAATTAACAAGTAATAAGGCATTGTTCTCGCTTTAGATCCGGTAGTTGCAAAAAGCATAGTTAACTTATAATAGATGAGCAATAAATTATATTTTAATATCAATAAGCAAATAAAATAAGATTAATAAAGGCATGGCAAAGACATAATGGGTGGGTCATGGGTGTTTGTAATGCCATTATTAACACTTATATAAGCTTATAAACACACAATAATGTTAATAAGCATCTTGTAAGGACTTACAAGGGCCTTATTACTTGTTAATTAATGGTTATTACAAGGACCTTAATATAAAGCATTACCAAATAACTAAAACTAATAAAAACTAAAACTAAAACTAATGAAAAATCCCAAACTATTATAACCTTGCAAGGGAATTCACTGTTCCAATGAGGGTCCTCACAAAGATAGAAGTACAAGAATGTGTGTGTGTCTCTTTGTGCACTGTTGTTTGTGTGTGTATGTCACTCACGAGACTGGCAGGTTAAATAGAGACAGCAAAGTCATTACTGCACGGCATCACGGATCGATAGCCGAAGCCTTTTTCAGACATCCGCCTTGCTCAACTAGTTATCTGTCAACCGGTTCTCTGTCGCCACTCTGACTCTCAAAATCATAGATTTCCTGTCCTCCGACATGCTCTCAGCATGGGGCCCTGCTTTGGATGTTCACCTCGGGGCTCAGCATATCATACATTTCTAAATACTGTTATACCTCAGTTGTTTGTACACTGGAAATAAACATGAGGAATA